>NW_027664715.1:0-74289 GCF_963921795.1 Nannobrachium achirus | reverse complement strand
CCATATAAATTTCAAATATTATCAAATGATATGCAGAATATTTGACACGGTAAACAACCCAATACTTATAGGAAAGCCTTGACTAGGTACAGACTCAGCGAACACAGCCTTGCAATAGAGAAAGGCCGCCACAGACAGACCCCGCTCCCAAGGGGAGACAGACAATGAACCCACTGCATACTAGACTTTTGAGTCTATGGTGGATTTTTCACTTTGCAGATAGAAAGAGTAAATTCTAAGCTTTCCATAGAGCCACAATATTGGTGAGTTTGACGTCGTTTAATACAACGCCTACAACAGCCTTACCTTCCGGACCCCCAGCGAGCCACCCCTATTCCTATTTTGTTGAGTATATCTCACTTCCCTTAAAACCTTACTAGTATCCGGAAATTCTCTGGCCCCAGGCCCATTATACCCCGTGTTCATTTTATTTAGAAGATAGAGAATTAGACGGATTTGTGTAAGAGCGGGCACCTACTCACCTATTACCTGTCACCTGTGGAAAAGAACTATACTCACCTATTACCTGTCACCTGTGGAAAAGAACTATACTCACCTATTACCTATGGGAAAGAAATACTTTACCTGTCACCTGTAGAGAGGAACTATACTCACCTAGCGCCGGTGGGGAAGAGAGACTATACAATGGAATTATACTCGCCTGTTTCCTGTGGAGGGAAACCCCTTTAAAGTAACTCTTACCTACCCCCCTGGCCGCCCCACGAAGAGGAGAAACGACAGCCCCGTCCCGGGAAAACCTTGTGTTGATTTATTAAAAGACAATTTCAGTTATTCACATTTATGTTGTTCATTCATGCTACGTTGCATTACAATGCTGTTGTAAAATAAGAACTGTTCAATAAATGCCCGAGTTGGCAACACGGTCTTTGCTCTCTTGTGCCTTGGTTTGGGTTCAGTCTCCACGCATGGTGTGCAGAATACGGGTACTGAACCTCACCTAGACGCAATATGACAACCACACCGGCCCTAGACGCTCTGTTACAGAGCCAGGCCGAATTACAGCAAGCGGTGACTAAATTAATAGAGAAAATCCAAATTGACCAAAACGTTAATCCCACACGTTCGCCTGGAGAAGTGTTAACGAAACTGTCCCCCGATGATGATATTGAAGCCTTCCTGGAGGTGTTCGAGCGCACCGCTGCCCGGGAACGATGGCCCGTCCCCGACTGGGGCAGCATCATCGCTCCTTTTCTCTCAGGAGAAGCCCAACGTGTGTGCCGTGACCTACCCCTGGCAGAGGCCCGTGAATATAGGCGCCTGAAAGCAGCTATCTTGGCTAGTCAAGGTTATAGTATGCCGGCCCGAGCCCAGCGCTTCCATGGGTGGAACATGCAAGCGGCGCTGCCGCCTCGGCCCCAAATAGCCGCTCTCCTCCGCCTAACTCATGGGTGGCTGACTACGGCCGGTGACCCGCCACTGATTGAGAGAATTGTCATAGACAAATGTATACGTTCCCTGCCGCCTGATGCCCGCCGCTATGCCTCACAGGTGAGCCCAAATTCCGTGGAGGCCCTGGTTGCGCTCCTGGAAAATCACCAAGTGAGTACAGAGATGATGAGAAGCACAAAGTCAGAGATTCCCAGAGGGACGGGGGAGGCACGTTACAACCGGGACCGCTCGCGGCCTCCGGCTACTCCCCTGTCGCCTACTACTACGAGACGAGCCGCCACAGAGCGGACTGCCCGAAGCCAACCGCAGACATCACGCCGGTGCTACGTCTGCGGGAAAGCGGATCATATCGCATGGTCCTGCCCGGACCGAGACCGGGACGTATCCATGCCATCCGCCACCGCCGCCTCCGACGGCCGACGCCCCTGCCTTCACTCCGGGAGCCAGCGGCGGCGCCACTCCAACCTGCCGGTGAGAATTAACGGAGTGGACACCCAGGCTCTTCTCGACTCGGGGAGCGTCGTCACGCTGGTACACGCTGAGCATGCCGGGCGTCCCACCTCCAGCCGTATGCCGGTCAGCTGTGTGCATGGGGATGTGCGCTCCTACCCAACGACGCTGATACGCGTCCAATCCACCAAAGGAGATGTCGAAGTGGAAGCTGGAATTGTACCTAACCTACCGGTCCCACTGCTCATCGGCACGGACTGTGTGCTGTTTGAGAGACATTGGAACCCGGGGGGCAGAGGACCGCCGCGGCCGCGGCGAAGAAGAAAGATCCGGCCGGGCCCCCGTTGGAGGAACTCATTGCCCGCGTGCCCGGTCTTCCGCGCCGACTCAGAGGGACCAGAGAGCGAACCCTCTCCAGACGAGGAGCTGCAGGGAGATGCACCCGAGGCGGAGGAAGCGCCGCGGGGCACCTCGTCAGAAGAGCCAGAGCCGGTGGCGTGGCCTGACTTCCCCGAAGAGGAGGATGAGAGCTCTCCGCTCAGAGGGGACTTCGCCACACAACAGTGGAACGATCCGAACCTGGAAAATGCTCGGAGGAACGTCAGCGCGATTGATGGGAAACTATGTGAAGGGGTGAGTGAATTAATTTCCCCCTATTTCTTTGTGCGGAGGGATTTACTGTATAGAGGGTGGCGGAACAACACTGGGGACGTGATAGAACAGCTGCTCGTGCCAAAAGAATATGTCACCAGAGTATTGTATTTGGCCCACACGCACCAGCTGGGGGCGCACCTGGGCGTGAAGAAAACCACCGATCGCATCAATGCACGGTTTTATTGGCCAGGCATAAAACGAGCAGTAGAGGACTTCTGCAAAGGCTGCGGTGTATGCCAGCTCACCGCACCCCGTCCTTTCCAACGTAACCCTCTCATACCTATGCCTATCATTTCCACCCCATTCAGCCGCATTGGTATGGATATAGTCGGCCCCCTCCCCAAATCGGCTCGGGGACACAAATATATATTGGTAATACTAGACTATGCAACTCGGTACCCCGAGGCAATACCCCTGAGAGCCGCTACAGCCAGAGCAGTGGCGCACGAGCTCTTCATGCTATTCAGCCGGGTCGGAATAGCCGATGCCATTTTATCGGATCAAGGCACATGTTTCATGTCTCGCGTCATCACCGAACTCTATAAATGGCTTAAAATAGATAAAATAAAGACCTCTATCTTTCACCCGCAATCGGACGGATTAGTGGAACGCTTTAATAAAAGTTTAAAGCAGATGTTAAAAAAGTTGATAGATATAGATGGCAAAGATTGGGATCGCTTGATTCCGCTGGTGTTGTTCGCCATACGGGAGGTGCCTCAAGCGTCTACGGGGTACTCCCCGTTTGAATTGCTATATGGACGGCAGCCACGGGGGCTGTTGGATATAGCAAAGGAAACATGGGAAAGCCAACCTTCCCCACATCGTTCTGTCATTGACCATGTTGAACAATTACAGGAGAGAGCCAAGAAGATCTGGCCGCTCGTTCGTGAACACATGGAACAAGCGCAGCGCGCCCAGTGCAGGGTGTACAACCGAGGCGCCACGCTGCGGAGCTTTGAGGTGGGCGAAAAAGTGCTGGTGCTCATTCCCACGAGCGAATGTAAATTTCTCGCAAAATGGCAAGGGCCATACGAAATTATGGAGAAACTGGGCCCGGTCAACTACCGCGTGCGCCAAATAGGGCGGCGGAAAACTATGCAAATTTACCATATTAATCTGCTGAAAAAGTGGCACGTTGTGCCTCCTGTCGCTCTCCCGGCCCTACTAACCACTCTCTCCTCTCAGAACCCGCCTCCAGTCCCTATTGGAGAGGAACTGTCCCCAGCTCAGGCGCAAGATATACGTGAGCTTCTGAGCAGGAATGCGGACCGGTTCTCAGAACTGCCGGGCCGTACCCACGCTATTGCGCACGACATCCAAACAACCCCGGGGAAAATAGTGAGACAACGTCCGTACCGTATCCCAGAGGCCCGGCGAGGAGCTGTAAAAGAGGAGGTAACAAATATGCTACAACTGGGAATTATAGAGGAGTCACACAGTGCCTGGTCGAGTCCCATTGTGCTGGTCCCCAAGCCGGACGGCACAATCCGGTTCTGCAATGATTTCCGTAAATTAAATGAGATTTCAAATTTTGATGCTTACCCCATGCCCCGGGTAGATGAATTAATCGAGCGGCTGGGCCCCGCTCGATTTGTAAGCACCCTCGATTTGACAAAAGGCTATTGGCAAGTGCCCCTTACAAAAGAAACCAAAGAGAAAACAGCCTTCTCTACCCCTGAAGGGCTGTTCCAATATACTGTCTTACCGTTCGGGGTACACGGTGCCCCCGCAACATTTCAGAGACTCATGGACCGAGTATTAAGGCCCCATCATCTCTATGCCGCCGCATATTTAGATGACATTGTGATCCACAGCAGCACCTGGGAGAATCACCTCCATCGCATCGAAGCAGTCCTGGGAGCTCTCCGACGAGCGGGTCTGACCGCCAACGCCAAGAAGTGCCGAATAGGTCTGTATGAGGCCGAATATTTGGGTTTCACTATTGGGCGCGGGTGCGTAAAACCCCAATTACGCAAAGTGGAGCGTATACGCGAATGGCCCAAACCCGTCAGCAAGAAGCAGTTAAAGTCATTCTTGGGAATCATGTCCTACTATAACAAGTTCATAAATAACTATGCTACCCTTGCAGCTCCCTTGTACGAGATGACCCGACAAAGTCGGCCCAATATGCTGCGCTGGACAGAAGAGACCGAGGCTGTGTTCCGAGGCCTCAAACTGAAGCTCTGCGATGAGCCGGTCCTAAAAACCCCGGACTTCGGTAAGAATTTTCTACTCCACACCGACGCCTCGAACACAGGCCTCGGGGCCGTGCTCTCGCAAGTCATTGATGACGAAGAGCACCCAATAGTCTTCATTAGCAGAAAGCTCTTAAAGCATGAACTTAATTATGCAACGATAGAGAAAGAGGCTCTTGCTATTAAGTGGGCCATACACCACCTACGCTATTATTTGTGGGGAAGGCGTTTCACTCTCATAACGGACCACGCACCATTGAAATGGATGGCTAAAAGTAAGGACACTAATAAGAGAATAACACGTTGGTTTCTGGAGTTGCAGGATTACAACTTTGAGGTGGAGCATAAACCAGGGAAGGATATTCCCCATGCCGATGCCCTGTCCAGGCTCTATGAGGAAGAGCGGCAAGTTTGCGAACCAGTAGCAAACTTAAGGGGGGGGATGTGTGGTGGTTCGTTCGGACACCGCCCGCCAGGTAGGCCCTGCATGTCAAAGAAGCGCACCCTGGATGGGAGAGCGAGCCCTAGCAGACCAACACACTGTGTGGGCCAAGTGATTGACGGGCGTTACCTGCCGGCCCACACGCTTCATCAGGCACAAGCGTATGCACCTGTGGGCCCCACCCAACACAGGGGTGCATAAGTACTGAGCTCGCTCTCCCCTTCAGTCTGTGCTGGGAGTCTCTGACAAGCTGATCATGGGCAGACAGGCGGTAAGAGCCACCATATTTCCCTCTCCACCGCATGTTACTGTGTAAAGTGCATTATAGTAATGTTCCTTCTACTCATTACTTCTAGGCATGGACTGGGAGCGGACTGACACTGAGGAGTGTGTACCTGGATCAATGAGGAGCGCAAACCTGACTCACTGTGGAGTGTGTACCTATCACTGGAGAGTGTGTACTCGGCGAGCTGAGGAGAAGGACCTGGAAAAGGAGACCACAGCCTTACCTTCCGGACCCCCAGCGAGCCACCCCTATTCCTATTTTGTTGAGTATATCTCACTTCCCTTAAAACCTTACTAGTATCCGGAAATTCTCTGGCCCCAGGCCCATTATACCCCGTGTTCATTTTATTTAGAAGATAGAGAATTAGACGGATTTGTGTAAGAGCGGGCACCTACTCACCTATTACCTGTCACCTGTGGAAAAGAACTATACTCACCTATTACCTGTCACCTGTGGAAAAGAACTATACTCACCTATTACCTATGGGAAAGAAATACTTTACCTGTCACCTGTAGAGAGGAACTATACTCACCTAGCGCCGGTGGGGAAGAGAGACTATACAATGGAATTATACTCGCCTGTTTCCTGTGGAGGGAAACCCCTTTAAAGTAACTCTTACCTACCCCCCTGGCCGCCCCACGAAGAGGAGAAACGACAGCCCCGTCCCGGGAAAACCTTGTGTTGATTTATTAAAAGACAATTTCAGTTATTCACATTTATGTTGTTCATTCATGCTACGTTGCATTACAATGCTGTTGTAAAATAAGAACTGTTCAATAAATGCCCGAGTTGGCAACACGGTCTTTGCTCTCTTGTGCCTTGGTTTGGGTTCAGTCTCCACAACTATCAACACAATAAAACCCATCATCCCTTAATACAACACACCCAAAATTAACAAGTGGTGGAATTACAACACAATGTTTGATTAGCCGCAAATTGCAACACTAGATTTTATTTCAATCGGATGAATCTAGGGTTGCAATACCTCCCATAGGCAGCCAATGCATCAAAACAGTTTTTTGCTATCTGATTGTATTAAACGGCGTCAAACTCACCAATATTGGGACTGTATGGAAAGCTTGGAGTATCCTCTTTCTATCTGCAAAGTGTTTGTTTCATAAAAACCCAGCGTAGACATGCTAGGAGCTACTTTCTATCAAGAAATTGGCTTCAGGTGATTATTTTTTCTAAGTGCTGCAGTTTGGAAGCGCTTGTGGGAAGTCACTCCGCGGTCCTGTGTAGGCTACCACCTGGTTCTAAATGTCACATTATGCAGGAGGCAGCGGGACGCTGCGTAATAGAAGACGAGCGCTTCCGAAGTTCAACACTTAGAAAATAAACCATGTCTGCTCGGATTTATTGACAGAAAGTAGCTCATAACATGTCTACGGTGGAGTTTTATGAAAGAAACTCTTTGCAGATAGAAAGAGGATACTCTGAGCTTTCCATACAGTCCCAATATTGGTGAGTTTGACGCTGTTTAATACTTGAAATAAAATCTAGTGTTGCAATTTGCGGCTAATGTTTGATATTAATCACAGCCTACCTGGTTTCAACACATTACATGACACGGGTCTTCAACAGCACAGCAGCAGCAACATACAGTAGAACACATCTGTGTAACGAAGAGTTCCAATGATTAATATAAAAAACACAACAATAGACAGCACAGCAACATACAGTAGAACACATCTGTGTAACGAAGAGTTCCAATGATTAATATAAAACACAACAATAGACAGCACAGCAACATACAGTAGAACACATCTGTGTAACGAAGAGTTCCAATGATTAATATAAAACACAACAATAGACAGCACAGCAACATACAGTAGAACACATCTGTGTAACGAAGAGTTCCAATAATTAATATAAAGCACAACAATAGACAGCACAGCAGCATACAGTAGTACACATCTGTGTAATGAAGAGTTCCAATGATTAATATAAAGCACAACAATAGGCTGTATATTTATTTATTGTTTGCATCAGAGTTGTCCTGCACCAACCTGTAGCATGGAATCACTTCCTAAGGCTGAGGTGAACTATGGTGTGCACAAAGGGACACTAGGACACCTGCAGCTGCACTGTTCATCCACCAGGGGGCTTTAGTACTATAGTGGGTCGGGTCCCCAAATTATTTTGGGGGATCCCCATGATGATTAACAACTTATTGTGCAACATTGTTTTCTCTCTCAACAGTAAACAAACCAACATACAGTTTAAGTGTATAGAGGGTACCTGCACACTTTTAAAGAGAGAATTTGAGGAATCTTTAATACCTCTAAAATGACAAATTAAATGTTGGTCAAATTGTCAAATATTAGAGGCAGAATATGTGAAAATAGCAGATCTACATGCTCACAACGCCTCGCAACACGAGGCGTTGTGAGCATGTAGATCTGCTATTTTCACAATAGAACCGTGTTATACTAAATGTAATGCCTCAACTCTTAGTGCTAGTCAAGGTTGGGGGTCCCCAGTTAAAATATTCATATTTTGGGGGTCCCCAGTTCAAATAGGAATATGTTGGGGGTCCCCAGTTCAAATAGGAATATGTTGGGGGTCCCCAGCTAAAATATGATTACTTTGGGGGTCCCCAGTTAAAATATTAATATTTTGGGGGTCCCCAGTTAAAATATTAATATGTTGGGGGTCCCCAGTTCAAATATTAATATTTTGGGGGTCCCCAGTTCAAATAGGAATATGTTGGGGGTTGCGCCCTGAAAAGGTTGAGAACCATTGCTATAGTACAGTGTTTCTCAAGTTGGTGTACGTGTACCCCTAGGGGTACGCAGAGGTACTACAGGAGGTACGTGAGAGAAAATAGAAAATGTTAGTTAGTTAGTTTCATTCATTTGTCCACAATGTGGAGATTTGTCTTTAGTCTCATATACATGCACACCAATAAAACAACAGATAACAGCAACAAACAATTACACACAAAGCATCTTTAAGGCAACCAGAAGGACAACAGTGGCATATATGAAGAAACAGGCAGATCAACGAGACATGACATCATTCATTACCTTCATGGCATTTGGAATGAATGAATTTTTAAAGATATTACGGCTACGGTTTGCCCAAGCTGTTCTATAGCGTCTACCAGAGGGAAGTAAATCCAACTCCCTATGGAGTGGGTGAGAGGATCATTTATTATCTTGACAGCTTTTTTCCTAAGCACTTCATTGTAGATACAACTTAATTGTTTTTGTTTATTTTCTTCCCTATGATTTTTGATGCCAGATTTATTATTCTCTGCAGCTTGCCTCTACATTGTATGTTCAGATTACCGTATCACATTGCCATGTTGAAGGTTAAGGCCATGGCTACACGGAGCTGGATATTTCATATATCCCGGTTTTTCAGATATCCACATAAAAAATATCTAGGTCCACACAACAAAGATATCTAGGTCTAACAAGCACACACACAGTAAAGTCTTCAGAGATATCCGGGTATCATGACTACACGGATCCAGTGAAGCGGATATTTTTCAGTGTCTCCACTTATTTATCCGGATTGAAAAATATCCAGATTCACTGCCAAAATATCCAGCTTCGTGTGGCTACAAGCCCCAACAGCACCAAAAAATGTCTACAGTACATTACACCAATTAGCGTCGCCTCAGGTATCTGTAGGTACCTCTGGCCACCCACCGGTCTCTCTGGAGATGGGAGTGTCTAAAAATAGGAGGCCGTCCTTTCAGCTTATCTTCTGCAATACAGTCAAGTGACACTAGATGGCATAGCAGAGCAATTAGTTTAACTATTTTGCTGGGGATTGAAATGAACCACAGAAGAGACTACTGTAGATACTAGAGAGTAATTATACTTTAAATGGTGTAAAAATACATTTTGGCATAGGACTTTTTCATTAAATGTTAATTAAATGTCTCATTTGTATTTGTAAGGGTCCATTTAAAACTGGCTATGGGACTAAAACGGATAATTATAAAGTTAACAGTTCACATGACAATGAGCTTATTACCAGCACTTAATAACAGTTCCACTGTTTCAGAGAGAGCATGTTTCATTATGGAAAAGCTCTGCTGTTCGCTTGTCTGTCTTTGTTTCCTTGTTGGTTTGAAAACATGTGTCTACCCATGTTTTTCTTAGATTAGCCAACTAATTCTACTATTTCTTTGCATTTGATGTAATTGGTGTTGGTGTAATGATGTATTACCTAAGTTCTAAGAATTACTTGAGTTCAATGTTGAGGTATTTGTATTTTACTTTAGTATTTAATAATTCAATTTGGTGGTCATTACTTCACAGTGTCTATATATCATTGATTACTGCACCTCTCAGTTCTCAATTATAAACATTTATAATCATGTAGTCCAGGGGCGGGATCATAGGGGGCGCCTGAGGGCTTGAGCATACAGTTATGAGAGCACTGGCCAAACTGCATTCCTGGCACTCAGCCGATATCACACGTCGGCTTTGTCCCTTTCAATGTGAGCAGGGCGTCACCCAGCGTCAAAGCCCGCCTCCACATCCTGGCTGTCTGCAAAGGCTGTATGTCTACTCGTGATGTAGCTCTACTGTAGCCTATACAGTATTCTACCCCCACCTCCAAAATAATAAAAAAAAATCTCAACTGAACTGTGTCATGTTCCCAGCCTACATAGGCCTATACTGTGTATTTACCCTTCAACTATAAAATATATATTGTTTTTAATGAGACATGCTTTGTAATTAGGCTATGCTCCCAAATCCATATTATTATCGTCTGTTCGCATATTTCAATGAGTCCCGCAAAAGGAGGTTTTTAGCGAGGTGAAGTGAAACACCAACAAAACAACATGCGTGCCTTAAGAGGAGTCTGGACGCACTGGAGAAAAAAAGCGAAATAGCCGATCTGCAAGCTCATAATGGACATGATTTATTTCAGTCTAACAGTGGACTGACACTGGACTGTTTATTCTGTCTGTCTGTCTGTCTGTCTGTCTGTCTGTCTTGTTTTGTCTATAAACCAATAAATGTTTTATAGCCAATAGGCTATAGACATTTTTAAAAGGCTTTCATATACTCCTGACATTTTTCAAATGAGGTTTGGGCTAATAGATCACTATGTGTTCAGTTTAGGCTATTTTCTGGGTTTTAATTAGGCCTACAACAACACAAATAATAGCTAATAATAATACATTTTCGGTTAGTCTGACAGACTGCACTGTTATGCA
Organism: Nannobrachium achirus; assembly: GCF_963921795.1. Classification (NCBI taxonomy): domain Eukaryota; kingdom Metazoa; phylum Chordata; class Actinopteri; order Myctophiformes; family Myctophidae; genus Nannobrachium; species Nannobrachium achirus. The sequence goes on along the minus strand of NW_027664715.1, from coordinate 63,667 downwards.
GCAGGGGAGGGGGTGCTATGACATCCAGCAGCCAGCGGCCAGCGGTGGACAGTAACTGAGTAAATGTACTTGAGTACTTTTACTTTTATTTGTACTTCAAGTAGCTTAAAAGCATGTACCGGTATGTACTCTTGAATACGTTTATTTAAAAGCAAGTACTGTTTTACTCTTTTTAAGAAGTCCTCCACTCCATCAGTGTTTCAACTGTAAACCTTTGCTTTGTCCCAAACAGCGTCAAAGCCCTCCCCCACATCCTGGCTGTCTGTGATGCAGCTATGCTGCTCCCCCTCCAACCGTCCTACTGTATATGTTCCATGTTCTCCCTTATAGACTGTTTTTATTTAATTTTTTGACACTTGCTTTGGCAATGTAAACGTATGTTTTCTCACAAAATGTCATGATTACCGAAAAGTATTGTCACATCTTCTTATGAGACGTTGACATTTACCAGAAGAGGAGGAATGGAGAAGGATTTCTACAGGCATTAGGCCTACATTTATGACCATGATGGCATTACATTATTATTATTAAACCACAATCAAATGTTTGTCCAGGTGTCTGGGACAACTAATAAATCTTTATGAGGCTATTGGAAAAATGTTGCCTACTGCCTTGTTTCCAAATAAAGAACAATTTCAATTGAACATGTGAACAAAAGTTGTGTCTTTTTCGTTTCCTTATATTTAGCTTATTATTATTATGTCACGTTTGTGTTGTTTTGGGACAGTGTGTGAACCAATTATTTTGTAATTGTTTGTGTCACAACGTTCTGTCATTTGATGACTTCTCCGCCTCTCGCTCTCTCTCTCTCTCTCTCTCTCCCAGCCCTAGAATATATATATACATACAGTATATAGTATCAAAATCAGCTTAACCACTTTAATCTAGCTTGTAGATCTTTTTCAAAAAGAAATCTAACAATGTTTAAATATTTTTGTTCATTCTAACAAATCTTGTATTTATCAGCACAAGATATTTTCAGATGTTAGTCCACTGCCAAATACATATTAATTTGAGGGTTCCTGATATGAACAGGTTTGAGAACCACTGTTCCATGGTGTATTCTTAGCAGCATGTAAAACCGAGTTAGCTAGTTAACTAGTTACTTTGCAGATATGATTATATTGTGAAACATACATTAATCCACTATTTCCACATTTTAAACCTAGGCTATTTCGAAATTGCCGATCTACAAGCTCACAATGTGTTGCGTTGGGACACATTTTGAACTTGTAGCTCTGCTTTTTTCAAACAATTTGTACTTTTACTTTTGGTACTTTAAGTATATTTTGAAGCCAATACTTTCATACTTTTGCTCAAGTACATTTTGAATTATGTACTTTAACAGAGTATTGCTACATTACAGTATTGATACTTTTACGTTTTCCACCACTGGGTATGAGGGCAAATCTATTTACTGCAGTGATTCAATTCTGTCCTGGCCTTCTGGGAGGCCGGGACAATCCCTCCCCCGCGCATAAGTGAAACCGGTTTTACCAAGTATTTGCATTTACTGGTGTGACTACAAGCAAGTCTTGACGCTTTGTATTTTCACAAGTGGCACATGAAACATCTGGTAGAATATAAATAATTTTAGGAGCACAATGAAACGTTATCAAATAATGTTTTCTTTAATCAAGTGATAAGAGGAGGCTATACAAAAAATGTATACTAAGTTTTTATTAACTATGTTCTACAGTAGTGCTTCTCAAACTTCCAAATTTCAAGGTCTCTCTCCCCTTAACTCTGACTGTGTACAAATTACCACCCCCCTAAATGAACCCACAGAGTCTCTGGAAATTAGACATTTTCCCAGGAAACAAACTGGTGAAAACAGCTGATCTACAAGCTCACAAAACTGAACCAAAATAGGAGTATAGGCTACGGTTGACCTGAAAGTTCTCTTAAAGTTTATAAAGAAAAGTGTATGAGACTAAAAGCAAACATGATATCTGTGGTGAGACATGAGCCTTTTAAAGTGAAATAGCCATTTAACAGTGTTGTTTGACACAGATAGACAGCATGTTGTGTTCTGAAGCAAATGAGTCAATGCAAAGAGAGAACCAGTCTGTATGAGGTGTGAAGAGGGGGAAGGGTAGTCTCCGGAGACACCTTAAGCTACTGTGGAATCATGTGGGGGAAAAAAGTTCAATAAGAAAAATACACTAATACAGGGGTCTTCAACGTTTTCAGATCAAGGACCCCTTAGTTGAGAGAGAGATGAAGCAGGGACCCCCACAACCTTTTGTACCTCAACCTCTGTGCTTACTGCTTAGTATGCTCTTTTTTCCCCTCCACACCTAAAGTATTTGCCGAAAATAGCCAATCTGCAAGCTCACAACACTTTGCAGTGTGAGGTGTTGTGAGCTTGTAGATCTGCTATTTTTGAAAAATTGTGAAAATGAGTGCAAGTCTTTGAATATCTTTGACCCGATCTTTGACCCGACTTCTAAATCCTTCCTCTAAAATCGAAATCATGCTGTTCTCAAACCTTTTCATGTGAAGGACCCCCAAAATTACAGGTATTTGGCCACGGACCCCCCATCTCAAAATATGTTGTTCCAGGGACCCCCCAGAAGCAAATATTTGAGTTACAAATGTTCGCTTTTAAGTAGATATATTCAAAGACTTGCAAAAAAAATCATGATTTAAAAAAAATAGCAGATCTACATGTGAGCTTGTATATTTGCTATTTTTCAATAGTTAAAGCAGTCAATAATCCTAGGCCTAAATGGGTTAAACAAATAATTACAATTTGAGTGCAAAAATAACTCGAAAAGAAACTATTTACAAGCTCACAATGCAGGTAGAGATAACAAGTAACCAACAAGTAATAGACTCGAATAGTCGACTCATATTGAAGAATCGCCACCCCGTGGCTGAACAGCCACACTACACGTTGAAATAAAATATCACATTTCTAGGGGGCGCGGCTAAGAATTTGGAGGCGTGTTTGACAGAGGTACCTCTAGGCACCTAGAGGTACCTCTAGGTGTCATTTTAGACTTGGCGACGCTAAATGTTGTATCCCACTGTAGATTCACAAATATCCAGCTCCGTGTAGCCATGGCCTAAGATTCCCTCTATGAGGTTCTTATAAACCGTTTCCATAATGTGCTTGCTCACCCTGAAGGAGTTGAGCTTGCGTAAAAGGTGGAGACGTTGGTTACATTACGTTGGAAACATTTGGAAACATTTATTTTCAATGATATGTTTAATGATGAAACCTTGACAAACATGTGAACGTGCTTCTCTGTAAAGCTTTAAATCAAAATAAGTAAGCATTTTACTGTTACTAAATAGTTAACAACAGGCTACTTACTTTTATTTTCAAAATATTGACATAAAAACTGCACTTTTGATGTCAGTATAAAATGTTGTTGTGGATTAAAGGGGGTACATGGATTCGGGAGAGTGTTTTCTGCAGGTCTTTCAGTCAGAGTGTATTAAAGGGTGCGTTCGGAAATGCGCACCGGGTGTGGTTGGGGTTATGGTTAGTTTTAGGCATAGTTTTACTGAGGTTAGGGTTAGGGTTGGGTTTAGGCATAGTTTTACTGAGGTTAGGGTTGGGTTTAGGCATAGTTTTACTGAGGTTAGGGTTAGGGTTAAGCCCGTATCAGAGTGTACGGTGGAGAGCTATCCACCGCAAATTTTAGGTGGAAAGCTTTCCACCTCAAGTCAGAAAATAAGTGCAGGACATCATAGTCACTCACGGTGGAGTCCTGTACACCGTGACTGACTGGTCTAGATCGACCAATCAGTGAACGGGGTGTAGAGCCTGTCTGTCTGATAGTAAAAACAGAGAGATGTGTTGGGACTTGCGGTGTAAAGCTCTCCACCGCGAGGAATGACGTAACGTTGTAGTTTCATGACTCAAAAAGACTCGAAAAGACTACACCGCGGTGTAAAGCCTTCCACCGCCCAGGCGACTATGATGTCGGCTTTAGGGTTGGGTTTAGGCACTCACTACACTGAGCACACACCCGGTGTGCATTTCCGAACGCACCCTTTGATACACTCGGACTGAAACACCTGCAAAAAACACTCTCCCACATGGATTCAGCAATCAGGAACAGGGGGTATGAAGCCCTAAAGGTTTGAGAAACACTGCTATAGTATAAAATACATAGAAAGATAATTTTGTAGAAATGAATACAAGGATATTTCTAACCCTGTTACACCAAATGGATATGTCAAATAGACAGGAAATAATAAAAAAGACAGTAATAGAGATATACAGTTAGTTATAGGACTGAACCCTAACAATGAGAGACTAGTATACTGTGGGCAAATGAAGTGGAAACCGAGCTACACTTTCTAACCACCTGTCCACTGTACCAAGACATCAGAGACACATACTTCCCACAGATCATAACCACACAAGGAGAGTTTGAAAACATGACCAATGGTGGAAAACTCCCATACCTGCTGGGTGAAGTAAAACAATGTGCAAACACAACAGCAAGATTCGTGAGCTGCTGTGATAAGAGAAGGATATCAAATGGAACCCAACCACCTTAAAAACCATTGTATATATCCCTGCTCTGCCTGCACGTTACCGTGATGCATGAAAACTGTTTTCACCTGTACATATTTTGTTCTGATTGTATTGTATTGCATTGTATTGTATTGTATACACTTCTGCTTTGGCAATGTAAACGTATGTTTTCCCATGCCAATAAAGCCCTTTGAATTGAAATTGAATTGCAAGGGAAGTGTCACACTTTATAGTGTCCTGTAGGAGCGACAACTTGCTTCGTCCGAGTAGCCAACAACTCCCCACCAACATTGTACAATAAAAGGCAAAGGCAATTCATAGCTACTGTATAAGAAAACCATAATACACATATAAAAGAAAGAATATAATGCGTCTAAATACAGTTGAGTCTGTTCTAATATAGGGGTCTAATTACTTCAATTCAATATTCACACTTAGGTAGGGATCATAACAGAGAGAGGCATGTGCTACTCCTAAATACACTTAGTCAGGGCCAAAGAAAACTATCATACATAATTAAGATACAAAAGGTCAGGAAAAAGGTTCATATGTTGAAACCTAGTCCAGTCATATACTGCTGTGCTGTCTGGGGTAAACTACAACAATTCAAGAAGTAATTCCACAAACTATAAGTATTACAACGGAACAACAAAGACTGTCAGATTATAGGGAATAAATCATGCATAATAGCAGAAAACAGGTTAATTATTTGATGGGAAGACAGGTAAAGACACATACCAAAACTAGAAAACATGAGGTTGGGCTTTGTAAGTGTTTAAACATTAATATTCTGTCCTTGTATCCTGTATCCTAAACAGTAGGCTTACTAGACAGATAGTGAATGATGTCAAATCCACTTTTCAAAAAAAAAATAAGGCAAGGCTTAACTTTTCTTGAACTTTTACTTGAAAAATTGCAGATCAAAAACGTAAAAAGACAAAAGTTTCCAAGGCCCTTTGAACAGAAAACAGCAGATTGGCAGGAGAAACAACAACTGTGTGGCTGCAGCAGTGTGACTCAAGCTACTGAGAAAAAACATCACACCTGCTACTTACTACTGCCATTGTGTTTGTCACTCCTGTTACTACCTAAAGGGAGATTAAAGCTTTGGACTGGTTGCATTTGTATCCACAGTACCAAAAACAAACACTAGAGGGAGTTACAGGAGTTACTATAGAGAAACGAAGCCATGTCGTCATTTGTGCGTAATGTCGCCCTCTAGGGGGTTCATGCTGGTATTGTTTTGTATTCAAATCGCCATTGGGGAATCTGCGATCGCCGCATATAAGAACTGTGTTAAAAATATAAACACACCATGTGCGCGTTTCTGTCAGCGGGGGGGTTCTGCATAGTTTATGATATTCATTCATATCTGAAATAGCCTGTTGTAACTCGTTTCTAGCGTTTATTGTGTTACTCTTTGGGTAAATCTGTACATTTCCACCTTAGTCGATGCTTCATATCCATTTGGGTCAATCCGAGAGCATGGTGTGTTAATATTTTTAACACAGTTCTTATATGCGGTGATCGCAAATTCCCCAATGGCGATTTGAATACAAAACAATACCAGCATGAACCCCGTAGAGGGCGACATTTCACGCCATTTCACGGAAGTGACATCACACTTCGCTACTGAATTACAGAAGTAAATAAGAAAACATAAGAATACAATAAAAATGCATAAAAATAAATAATTAACAAACTAAACTGAAGCCAGAGGCATCACACTCCCCGCCTGACATTTTACAAATTGTCACTCACAAAACCAAGAGCAGTAATCACTTCAACAACAACACAAACAAACATTAAAGTGTCTTAACTTCACTTTACTCTGAACACTATCACTGCAGTGATAGGTCTTATTCTTTCACAGACCCGTTCTTCACTGTTCGCACTTCTACTCTTCTTCTACAAGACTTCATTGTCAGTTTGCATAGGAAAAGGTACAGTTCACTGGTACAAGGTCAACTAAAAGGTACAGTTTCATGACGGTGCAGTTCACTGGTACAAGGTCAACTAAAAGGTACAGTTTTATGACAGTACAGTTCACTGGTACAAGGTCAACTAAAAGGTACAGTTTCATGACGGTACAGTTCACTGGTACAAGGTCAACTAAAAGGTACAGTTTCATGATGGTGCAGTTCACTGGTACAAGGTCAACTAAAAGGAGATCCTAGAAAACACTAAGCTTATTTCCATAGGAAACCATTGAAGTGTCTCATATAACATTGAATGACAGACGGATAGAACACAGTACTATGCAGTAGATATAGTAATAAAATAAAAAATAAAATAAACAGTGCAAAAAGATATACAGTAGGCCCATAGGGATATCCCTTTGGATCAATGGTTAAGATATTGGACTTTCAAGCAGGAGACCTGAGTTTGAATCCCGGGGGTTACACATGCACACAGGTTTGTATGGGGCTTTTAAGCCGTGACATCATTTTGTAGTCAGACCTCCAAGCAGATTTATTGTCAATATCTGCCCCTCGCTATTTCAACAGATCCGAGACAAAAATAACGATTAAAGTATAATTCTACCACTTTCCTTTCAACAACAAAGAGAAGATAAATGTGTAAATAGTAAAAATAGTAAAAAGATTCGCTTTTTTGGGGGGCAAAAGTTCTCCTCTGCCTACAAAATGATGTCAGACTTAACAGCCCCATAGAGCAGGGTTTCTACAATGGGAGTAAGTGCACCCCTAGGGGTACGTGGGGGCAGGGGGTACAGGAGAAAGAACTAGAACATGGGAATAATGTATTTTACTGTTAGTTAAACCAAATGACATCAATACCTTGACTAGTAGTAACTGTTATTGCATAGAAAGCAATTATGTTTATTTGAGATTTTGCTGTTTTACTTGTAATATATTGGCATTGAAACTGGACTTTTTAGTCAGTTTTGCTGTAGTCAGTGGAAGGGGGGACTGCATCCAAAAAGATTGACAACCAATGGTATAGAGGGTATAGTGAGTCGCAAATCAAGTGGCAACGTGAGTTTAACCTTGTTTAACATTGTTTAATGCAATCAGATAGGACTGTTCTGTGTGGATGTTTGGGCTGTCAAGGCCAGAAAGTAGTTTTCTGTGTGGATGTTTGGGCTGTCAAGACCAGAAAGTAGTTTTCTGTGTGGATGTTTGGGCTGTCAAGACCAGAAAGTAGTTTTCTGTGTGGATGTTTGGGCTGTCAAGGCCAGAAAGTAGTTTTCTGTGTGGATGTTTGGGCTGTCAAGACCAGAAAGTAGTTTTCTGTGTGGATGTATGGGCTGTCAAGACCAGAAAGTAGTTTTCTGTGTGGATGTATGGGCTGTCAAGGCCAGAAAGTAGTTTTCTGTGTGGATGTTTGGGCTGTCAAGACCAGAAAGTAGTTTTCTGTGTGGATGTATGGGCTGTCAAGGCCAGAAAGTAGTTTTCTGTGTGGATGTATGGGCTGTCAAGACCAGAAAGTAGTTTTCTGTGTGGATGTATGGGCTGTCAAGACCAGAAAGTAGTTTTCTGTGTGGATGTTTGGGCTGTCAAGGCCAGAAAGTAGTTTTCTGTGTGGATGTTTGGGCTGTCAAGACCAGAAAGTAGTTTTCTAGGCGTTCCTGCATAACTTCCTGCTATGATGATGATGTCACACACATACCCCCTATTAGTAAACTTCAGGACATCAACATTTTAAACAACGGTGATTTTGTGAATCCCATTTCCAATGTTTTGTCATCATTTATTAACCGCAAGCCTGGAGCCGTAAAATATCAGATTGTCAGCTTGTAGATTGGCTATCATTTTGTGTGAATCAGTCATAACTCGATCTCTAATCCTTGAACCAAACCTAAAAGTATCTCTAAAAATAATCTGTTTTAACCATGAAACAAGCATTGATCTTGTGAGGACAAGTGTTGTAGTGCTAAATTTGGAAATGTGGGCACGCACACACGCGCGTTGATGCACGTGCACACACAAGCGTTGATGCGCGTGCACGTAACGAAATAATTGAGAAATAGCCTTGATAAAGACCAGTCGTTCTCATTCTCAACCAATAATTGATGACTGGATCATCAGCTAAACTTCCCATGCAAAATAGCTGCACAACTGATATTTCCAATTAATGAATCCACTCTCAAATCTTCTTTTACCATCTGCTGTGTCAATCATGCTCATTTCAGCACAGCTGGCGAGCCTATTTCAACCAATTGCTGGGTCAGAACGACCTGTAATATAATATCAATATTTTCTAGAGACATTTCACAATAGATATTTTACAGGGTTAATGCACGGCGGCATAACAGAACCGTTTTAGGCTTAATATAATAGGTTTAATATAGGCACAATGTCTTACCTAACAACCACCAGTCCACCAATAAGAATAAGACATGTTTATTTACTCACGGTTAAAGATAAGAATGCACCATGTCGCCGTTGTACAGACAGTGCTGGTGGAGTCTGTCTGCATTTGACCGGAATTATACACGGGTAGATAATCCAAGGTAACAAAAATTCACAACAAACAAACTGCTGCAGGCTACAGTAACCGCTTAAAGTTTGAAGAAGTAAACACAAACAGACTGTGTTGTTGTCACAGTCAACAAGATCAGGCGGGTAAGCGCCTGGAATGGATTCAGCAGCCCAACAATACCCTAATTACACACCTCATACGCTCATATTGGCCATTTTTAATTTTTTCCCCTTTAATCCCAGGCTCAGGGTATCCTGATACCCCCAACTTTGATTGGCTCCCACAACGTTTCCAGAGGGAGTTGTGATTGAGAAAGTTCAGAGGTGATAGTAGACACCTTTATGAACACATTTGTGAAGAAAGATATTGGAAATGATTTAGTTCCCAGATTGGTCCAGCATGAGGCTAACCTTCCCTCAGTTAGTGTGTTCTTGAGACACTACTATGTCAGTGGTTCTCAAACCTTTTCATGTGAAGGACCCCCAAAATGATATGTATTTGGCCACGGACCCCCATCTCAAAATATTTAGTTCCAGGGATCATCCAGAACAGAAGCAAAATTTAAGTTACAAATGTTCGCTTTAAAAAATACACAAATTCAAAGATTTGCACACATTTTCACAAAAAAAAAAAAAGAAGAAAGATTGCAGATCTGCAAGCTCGCAGCACGGCACTCTGTGTCACGCTGTGAGTTTGTATATCTGATATTTTTTCAGTAGTTAAAGCATTCAATAATCCCAGGCCTAAATGGGTTAATAAAACCCTTGTGTACAACGTCCCACATTTCAGACAGAACCGTCGCACATTATTGGGTAAATGCAGAGTGTGTGAGAACAATCTGGCACTAAAGAGTAGTGATATGTCCAGAGTTTATTTCATGAGTACGCTATCTTGTGTTTTCTCTGATTGGGACACGTATGGCTGGGCGTTTCCAGAGTGGGGCTTGATATGCATTTATTGACAAATGCCCCGCGTTATTAGGCTACTGAAATTCAACCCTACAGCAGATCTACAAAGCTCACCATGCATGGCGCTGCCAGCCTGCCACGCGTTGTGAGCTTGCAGATTGATTATTGCCAGACCCATGAAATGGGTAGGCCTACATAAGCAAATGTCGGTCCGGGTTTTCTATATAAAGGGTATATATGATGATGACATGATGATGACATGCCTACAAAAGGCATGATGTCATAAATGATGATGACAGACAGGGGGTCTGGCACAACCAGGTTGACCTGGTCTAGTTCTCTGTAGTTTTTGTTCTGGGGAGACATGACATCTGGATATCAAACAATTGCAAAGACACTGAATGTTCCAAAAAGTACAGTTTTGAGCATAGTTCACAACTTTTCAGAGGAACAGTGGCTACACTGACAAACACATTTGTCAGAGGTGGTTGAATAATTTCGAGCACGACTTTACACACAGTTGTTTAATAGTTGTTTTAAAGACACGTTTGTGTCTCAAGAGGAAGAGTGTCTTGGAATCCGAAGGTTCTACTGTAGGTTCGATTCCTGATGCGGTTCCCTGCCATTGAGGAGAACGTCCCTCAATTGTCCTTTTCATTGTTTTATTTACATCACCGTCTGCTGTAGGCTAGTAGGCCTACCCTGGAGTTATGCAGGAACTCAGTTTCCCATGATGCTGTGGGAGATGACATCATCAGGAATTGAAATCCTCCGCTTGCCTCGATGGAATCCTCGGCAGAAAAATGGCCGGTGTCGGTTCCATTTTGGCACGCCTACCATTTTGGCGCGGAGTTCCGGCGCTTGCGACTGACGTCACACAATATGATGTTGTGATTGGCTTTTGGCTTTGAATTCCTCCAGCGGTGGTCCGCGAGAGGTGCCACGGGACCCCAGTCGCCACCGACCCTCCACCGGGGTCCCACGACGCCTCTCCGCGGACCACCGCTCCTCAGAGGGGAGGGGGGGGGGGGGGGGGGGTCCCCGGGGGTCCCTTGCCACTGATATTTATTATTAAAAGTTATTTTTCATTATTAAATAAACTTTTTTATTTTTTGGGAATGTTAGTTTCCAGTGTTCAATAAAGGTTTGAAGAGGAATTCAAAGCAAAAGCCAATCACAACATCATATTGTGTGACGTCAGTCACAAGCGCCGGAACCCCACGCCAAAATGGTAGGCGAGCCAAAATGGTACCGACACCGGAATTTATCTCCAAATCGCTTCTATTGTTGGAAAACGTTTTTTTCTTTCTTTTTTTTTTTCACTGGGCCATATCAAAGCGGCAGAACATTGTGGTAACAATGTTTCTTCTCTGGGTGATAGAAGACATAGAAGACATAGACATAGAAGGTAGACTTGAGAAATGTGAACTTACACAACATGGACACGTAGTGGCTTCTGTGGGCCTTCAAAATAAGGGTAAAATCAATGAAAAACGCTGGCAGTGGTTACCGACCGTCCTGAATTAATACATATATATAATATATACCTGGCAGTGATTGTGTTAAGCCCATATCTGGGAATGCCCAAATATGGACACATTGTGTCAATCTCATGTGGTCTATGACATCAAACATCTATGATTTTAGATGTCACTCATCTCCATATTTGGGGAAATATGGTGACATTTTGTCCAACTTAAACAACCAACCAGGTCGCCCATGTGTGCACGCCCATGCACATGTGCACGACCTTGCCCTTCAGGTTGAGGTCACTTCTCGCCCTTAGGGCGTCTTACTGGTTGATACAAGTTAGTATTATTGACTTCATTAAAATATGAGGTTATTGATACAAGTTATTATTATTATTGACTTTATTAAAATATGAGGTTATTGATACAAGTTATTATTATTGACTCTATTAAAATATGAGGTTATTGATACAAGTTATTAATATTGACTTCATTCTGGTGGTTTATACAAGAATTGATTGACAGACTGATTGATCAAAGACTTTATTATTCAAAATGTAAACAGCACAGCAGTACAGAAACACATGAAGGAATTATTTATGAGAAAAGAATAATCAAAATGAAACACATTTGATTTGATCAGTAATTCACATCAGGTGACCAGTAGCTTCTAGAAAGATTGATTTATATAAAACATTTCATAACAACATATTTAAGTATCCACGACTTTCCAACATCCCATCATGCATTGTGCAGAAGGTGTGCGGCAGCTTCCGGCGCCACAGCCGAGTGTGATCTACAAGCTCACAACGGTTGCATCTGCGACGCGACGTGAGCTTGTATGTCTGCTGTTAACCGGAAGTGTCCCGCAGATAATGCTACAGTAAATTCTCACAGAAACAGGTGGATAGAGCAAACATTGAAACATAAAACACAATGGTTTCATTCATAAAGGCATTTTTTCTCATTTTCTCATTTTTTTTCCTTCTTTTTGTTACTTTTAAATCTCATCCCAGACCACCAATACATTGCAATAAAACTGAAATTAATAAAAACAAGATTCAGAACAAAGCATTTCCCCACAAATTAAAACCTGCTTTAAAAAAAAAAAAAATACAACATATTGTCAGATGAGAGAGAGATACAATACTACATGTTGTATAACGTCTTGTTGCAGATTAATCTTGTTCATAGATTTCATATCTTAGTAGGACAGCACTGTCATCAAAGTGTAAATCAATGTTTTTTGTTTTGTTTACACATTAATATGTTCTATCAATCTGGTGGATTCATGTTCATGTGTCTTTTCACACATTTAAAGCCCTCAATACTCAGTGAACTTTGACCTGTGGCTCTGTACTTGGTCTGCTCTTTTTCTCCTCTACACCAAGTACGAACCAAGTACAGAGCCCTGGGGAACCCCGGTCAGCTGTAGTATAGAGGTTTAAAGGGATATTTCACTTTAAAAAAAACCTTTGGTCACTTTATCATCTAATCAGGCTTTTACTGTATGAACACCCTGAACAGATTTTAATTAGCTTGATTGAATATTTAGATGTTTGATGTAAATGTTACCAGGCCCTCCAGGCTCAGGGCCTCTCCCCACACACACACCCATTGTAACTTCAAACTTCATGTTAATCATGATAGATTCATTAAGAACACCCATTATTGTTTCTGGTGACTCATATTACCCTCCTAATACGTGAGCAGGCCGTGTTTTGTCGATAACTTTTTCATTTATTTTTAATAATTATTTGGGAAAATGGAAAAAATGAAATGCAAAAAAAAAATATTATTAAAAATAAATGAAAAAAAGTTATGGAAAAAACACGGCCTGCTCACGTATTAGGAGGGTAGTATGAGTCACCAGAAAAAATAATGGGTGTTTTTAATGAATCTATCTTGGAAGTTACAATGGGTGTGTATGGGGAGAGAGGCCCTACCACTGCTCCCTGTTGAAAGTGGAGTATCCCTTTAAGAGTTTAAACATGTTTACCAGATCTTACACACCTCTGCTGTACCACCAGTATTTATCCCTGCATAGAGAGGTCGTGTGAAGGTGGTTCTCTCTGTGTGAAGGAGACGCATTGTGTTTCTAACAACATCAACACTGAAGAACCTCAGAACCCCTTCTGGGTGGTCTATAAAAAAACCCCACCTGTTCCTCCCTGTGGAGGGAGCAGGGCCTGACACTGCTGTAGGAATTCTGTTGTGAGAGAACTGGTAGCGTTTAGCACCATCAGGACCCCAGCAACCTAACACCCAGGACTTATCAGTGTCTCCAAAGCGTGATAGATTCTTCTCCTTCCTGTTGATGTCTTTATAACTGACTGCTATCTGAACCTTCTCTCCCCTCCATTCTACTTCAAAGTAAGAGCGTGAAGACAATCTCTCTCTACTCAACACATTAGACCACATGGTAAATCTCTCAGGATGTTCAGGATAACCTTGGTCTTGTGGGTATGCATCAGTCACCTTCATGTTGTCCTCTGACAGGATGAGGTCACTGCTCACTGTGTTTGGGTCCAATGACAGAGGAGAGGCATCTGAGAGAAAAACACATGATAAAATATCACAACAAATGAAACACTTTCTACCTGATGACTGTAACATGTTATTATATAATATACACCAACATGTTATTATATAATATACACCATGTTATTATATAATATACACCATGTTATTATATAATATACACCATGTTATTATATAATATACACCATGTTATTATATACAACATGTTATTATATAATATACACCATGTTATTATATAATATACACCATGTTATTATATAATATACAACATGTTATTATATAATATACACCATGTTATTAAATAATATACACCATGTTATTATATAATATACACCATGTTATTATATAATATACACCATGTTATTATATAATATACACCATGTTATTATATAATATTATTATATAATATACACCATGTTATTATATAATATACACCATGTTATTATATAATATACACCATGTTATTATATAATATTATTATATAATATACACCATGTTATTATATAATATACACCACATGTTATTATATAATATACACCAACATGTTATTATATAATATACAACATGTTATTATATAATATACACCATGTTATTATATAATATACACCATGTTATTATATAATATACACCATGTTATTATATAATATACACCATGTTATTATATAATATACACCAACATGTTATTATATAATATACACCAACATGTTATTATATAATATACAACATGTTATTATATAAAATACAACATGTTATTATATAATATACACCAACGTTAAAACATTTTAACCATTTTAAACCCCATGTGGTTGACCGGAGTCCCTCAGGGCTCTGTACTACACGTTGTGAGCTTGTAGATCTGCTATTTTCAGCTAAAGCTTTTCCACAATATGGATGCTGGGGTTTTAGTGGTTCAACATTTTCAAATAATAATATTAAAAAGAAATGTGACAGCAAGCAGATCTACAAGACCTTAAGGGGGTCCTCAATGTTACTACGGAGACCTTTAGGGGGTCCTCAATGTTACTACGGGGACCTTTAGGGGGTCCTCAATGTTACTACGGGGACCTTTAGGGGGTCCTCAATGTTACTACGGGGACTCCTAGGGGGTCCTCAGAGTTACTACGGGGATCTCTTGGGGGTCCTCAGACTTACTACGGGGACCCCTAGTGGGTCCTCATGGGGTCCTCAATGTTACTACGGGGACCCCTAGGGGGTCCTCAATGTTACTACAGGGACCTTTAGGGGGTCCTCAATGTTACTACGGGGACCTTTAGGGGGTCCTGAATGTTACTACGGGGACCTTAAGGGGGTCCTCAATGTTACTACGGAGACCTTTAGGGGGTCCTCAGAGTTAATATGGGGACCCCTAGGGGTCCTCAATGTTACTACGGGGACCTTTAGGGGGTCCTCAATGTTACTACGGGGACCTTTAGGGGGTCCTCAATGTTACTCCGGGGACTCCTAGGGGGTCCTCAGAGTTACTACGGGGATCTCTTGGGGGTCCTCAGACTTACTACGGGGACCCCTAGTGGGTCCTCATGGGGTCCTCAATGTTACTACGGGGACCCCTAGGGGGTCCTCAATGTTAGTAGGGGACCCCTAGGGTCCTCAATGTTACTACGGGGACCCCTAGGGGTCCTCAATGTTAGTACGGGGACCCCTAGGGGTCCTCAATGTTACTACGGGGACCTTAAGGGGGTCCTCAATGTTACTACGCTGACCTTAAGGGGGTCCTCAATGTTACTACGGTGACCCATAGGGGTCCTCAATGTTACTACGGGGACCCCTAGGGGTCCTCCGAGTTACTGGGGGGATCTCTATGTGAAAGGATCGTTTTTAACCACTTGAACCCCAGCATCCCTAGCCGAAAATAGATGATCTACAAGCTCACAATGCCTTGCACTGTGGGTCATTGTGAGCTTATAGATCTGTTATTTTCGGTGAAGAGGTCCATCAATCGACTTTAAGGCTTAATCAAGCGCTTAGCCAGAGGCTCTTATCTGTATTATCCTTATGTATGTAATCCTGTTTTTAACCTAACCCTAACCCTTATGTAATCCTGTTTTTAACCTAACCCTAACCCTTATGTAATCCTGTTTTTAACCTAACCCGAACCCTAACCCTAACCTCTAACCCTAACCCTAACCCTAACCCTTATGTAATCCTGTTTTTAACCTAACCCGAACCCGAACCCTAACCCTAACCTCTAACCCTAACCCTAACCCTTATGTAATCCTGTTTTTAACCTAACCCAAACCCAAACCCTAACCCTAACCCCTAACCCTAATGTAATCCTGTTTTTAACCTAACCCTAACCCTTATGTAATCCTGTTTTTAACCTAACCCTAACCCTTATGTAATCCTGTTTTTAACCTAACCCTAACCCTTATGTAATCTTGTTTTTAACCTAACCCTAACCCTTATGTAATCCTGTTTTTAAAATAACCCTAACCCTTATGTAATCCTGTTTTTAACCTAACCCTAACCCTTATGTAATCCTGTTTTTAACCTAACCCTAACCCTAATCCTAGCTACAGTTAGCTATTTTAGGTGTTAATGTCCAGTTTCGAGCAGTAATTCACACAGTTACTGTGTGTGAATTATTTGAAATAATTCACACACAGTAACTGTGTGAATGGTCAGTTTCGAAATAATTTATTTCGAAACTGACCATTAACCTCATACACAGCCATTTTACAATATGCTTGTGCGCCTATACTGCCAAGAATATTATTAATTTTCAAGCTATGGAGTACAGAAACCAAGCAGGCAAAATTATGATTGTAGACTGTAGTACATCTAATATACCACTAGAGAGTGCCCAACGATTAGGTCTTCCAGGCTGGACCAGCCTGGACCATAATGGCCGCCGATGGACGCCGCCATTGTTTTTTAACGGAGAGCCGGTCCGGGCGAACGGGTGCGATCCTGCACGCCATGCACGTCGTGCGCACGCCGTGCACCATCGTTTATGCTCCTGGGTGACCACTCTGTCACCCCAGCCACTTTTTTCCGAATGAAAATCCTTTTAAATATGGTAAAGTTTGATAAAGAAACGTTAGCTTTCAATGCTAAAAAAAGGCCTATGCTATGTTATGGGCAAACGATTTCCGGGTTACGTCATCGATGATGTCATTTCCAGCGCAAAATCCCTCTTTGGACTGAAATGAACCTAGGATGGTCAGTTGTTGCTCTAAAAATGTCAAGAAAATACAAAAAAAAACAGAAAATTATCACAAGGCGACGTTTGGCGATCATGGCTGCCTCAGCCTTCTGTAAAATGGCGATCTATGGCGATTTGGCTGGGAATGGGTTAACACTTTGCAAGCCACTTAATATTAAAATAATATACAATACATCATCTGTACTAGAATTAGCCGAAAAAAACAAACTTACTAACAAAATATTGTTGTTGGTGACTGGGAAAATGAATTTGTACTGAGTGACAAAAACCCTTTTCTTTCCAATATTAAACTTTGGAGGCGCTACATTGATGACATTATTTGCTTTTTTGAACCAGAGAATGACAATCTCACAGAGTTTATTGCTTATTCTCCCAAATCTCCCAAAATTGTTATCTCAGAGAGAAATGTTTTGGATCTATGAACTCAATACTATGCAACCACGAGATGTCTATTCCTTCATGTATTGATTCTAATCATGACACAATGTACAAAAGAGAAGATAAACTATACATGCTTGTTGATTTTTTTATTTTCTGTGATTGGTTCTTACTGTGAACTTATTCTGAACTGCCATGTTACTCAGATTGTATGTAATTAGTAACTCATTAAGCTAGCACCTCCCCCCTTTACACAGGTGGGGATGATTATTTGTATCCTATATAAATGGATCAATGTTGAATTGTTAACACTTTTTAAACCTGCTCTGAAGAAGGCTTTACGCCGAAACGCGTTAGCGTTCAGAATAAATGGAACTTAATATCTGAGCCTGTCTTGTACTTTCACTTTGGTGTGTTGCTTTTTTCACTCATGTGGATCTTTGAATTAACTAATAACTAACGTTTTCAAATAAATGTAGTGGAGTAAATGTACAATATTTGGATCCGAGATGTATTGTGGAGTAGAAGAAAAGTATTGGAAATAGGAAACAGGTACAGTACAGTACATGTACATTTTGTTACTTTACACCATTGGATAACTTCCAAACTATGGCGTCCTCCTGTCTGCTGGAATTCACTAAAACATAATTTCAACAATAAAGTCCTCATTGTCTTATAATGGAATTCAGTAATCAATTTAAATAATACATTTTTTTTTGACAGGCTAAATACATGCATTTTGGGGTCTTGCTTTGGCAATGTAAAGTTTGTTTCATGCCAATAAAGCTTCTTTGCATTGAAGATTGCTCTCTACTCCCCAAGTGGCGGAGTCAGGTCATTGCAGGTTAGAATTTTACCTTAAAGTGGGCGTGACACGGCCAAAACAGCTAATTATGGCTATCAAATTAGCCAATTTTTTTAATGATGTCATGTACCCCCATGTTAAATTACCCAATCAAATTAATTTATTGTAGTTACTGTACTGAAAGTAGTACTTTCTGTACAGTAACGGCAATACATTAATTTGATTGGGCTAATATGGGGGGAGGGGCGGAGACTCGCGGAGTCGAGTATCCATATCATTATCTTTTGAAACTGCCCCAAAAAAAGCTGTCCGAGGCGTGTTTCCGACTTTCTAAACCAACTTTAAAACTATCAGTTCTAGGGGTAAAAATTATACACCATTCGCTATAAAATGGTAAAAAAGTACATGTCTTCTTCAAAAAAAGGTATCAGAGATTCGTTACGAGGGTCAACACGCTTCTCCCCGTCTAAGGGACGGTTTTGTCGGCCATACCCTGCTGTGTCTTCCGCTAAACCTGACTGGAGGACCTGGCCGGGACGCGTGATTATGGATCCCACTGGGAAAGATGGAGAACGAGCGTCCAGCGATCTCCTTCTCCTCGGCAGCTTTGAGCCCTTTTAGCAGACATATGTCCTGCTGTCTCGGAGGACTGAGGTCCGTGGCTCATACACTCTGTGTGTGTAGCCTGTGTGTGTGTGTGTGTGTGTGTGTGTGTGTGTACACACACAATAGCTCTCCAAAATAGCCTTGCGGTGCGGTGCGGTGCTGCTACACGCTAACAACATCACGTTGTGCGCGGCACGGCAGGACGGACGAAGTATACATTGCGAGGCACCGCACAACGGACGAAGTATACATTCACTACTAACTGATACGGCCCGCCTCCTTTACAGACCGTTTGAAGAAACACCACGTGACTTACTGTATCATAATGTTAAATTTCGGCCAGTGTCACGCCCCCTTTAAAAGCTAAAAATCTCAGAAGAATAATTTCTGCATGGCATCATTCTATAAACCATATCTTCAAAACTGTTGGGTCAATCTCCACAACCAATATATCATTTTGTAGCTATGATTCCCAGCTTTCAAATGAAATGAAAAATGACTAGCCCTCAGCTGTGCTGGGTCACACATTTTTGTTTATATGTTTTGCATACATGGCAGCTGTGTCGCAAGAGAAATTTCAGTGTGAACTGACAATAAAGTACTATATCATATCTTATCATGTCCTCAGACTTACTACAGGGACCCCTAGGGGGTCCTCAGACTTACTACAGGGACCCCTAGGGGGTCCTCAGAGTTAATACAGGGACCCCTAGGGGGTCCTTAGACTTACTACAGCGACCTTTAGGGGGTCCTCAGACTTACTACAGGGACCCCTAGGGGGTCCTCAGAGTTACTAGGGACCCCTAGGGGGTCATCAGTGTTACTACAGGGACCCCTAGGGGATAGAGAGTGCGGATATTCCCTTAATTTCAAATCCCTAGGGGGTCCTCAGAGTTACTACAGGGTGTACGGGGACCCCTATGGGGATAGGATAGGATATATATTTTTAACATTAACCACTTGAACCCTAGCATCCATCATTTGGGGCAGCATAGCTCGGGGGTAGAGAAACCGCCATTAGAACACAAAAGGTTCCCAGTTGGATCCCGGCGCCCCCATAGTCTGTGTAGAAGAGTCCTTGAGCAAGACTCTGAACTAGGGGTGTAAGATAGTAACTGAATCGAAAAATCTATTTTAATTTGCAATGATCTACTATATCGTTTGCAAAAGCAAAATATCGTACCGTTTTGGCTTTGTATCGTATCAAATCGTTTTAAAATGCAATAATCGGTATCGAATCGTTTTGCATTGCAAATAGGCCTAATTGATTGTATGGAAACTAAGTATTTGTGCCTTGTATTTGGAAATTTTAAAATGGAAAAAGAGGGGTCTAATTACTTTTCCATTCCATATAGCTACTCTTGGTCTATGGATAAATGTGTGTAATCTCTGTGTTCATGTCAAGGTGGGTTTGTCCATAATGTGTTGTAATATAATGTCCATGTATTTGCTAGATAATCACAGCGTTTCCTTTTATAATAATAGATTTTAGACACGTTTTACACAGATTTAATTTCTTTGCTAAATAGTTACCAGTAAGACTCCCTAATCGGGAGATAAGCGACCGTTGGTCGCTTATCTCCACAAATAGGCCAAAAATGTGTTTTTCCAAAATCGTCCTGATGGTGGCGCTAGATGGGACAGATCCATGTTGATGACATGAGTGTAGACATACTGTGTACCAATTTGCGTGATTTTAGGGCAAAATCTGTAGGAGCAGTGTCCAAAAATGTGTTTGAAAAAATCGGCCTGAAGGTGGCGCTATATGGGACAGAACATTGTTGATGACATGAGTGTAGACATACTGTGTAGCGATTTGTGTGATTTTAGGGCAAAATCTGTGGGAGTAGTGTCCAAAAATGTGTTTTAAAAAATCGACCTGAAGGTGACACTATATGGGACAGATCCATGTTGATGACATGAGTGTAGACATACTGTGTACCGTTTTGCGTGATTTTAGGGCAAAAATTGTAGGAGCAGTGTCCAAAAATGTGTTTGAAAAAATCGGCCTGATGGTGGCGCTATATGGGACAGATCAATGTTGATGACATGAGTGTAGACATACTGTGTAGCGATTTGCGTGATTTTAGGGCAAAATCTGTAGGAGTAGTGTCCAAAAATGTGTTTTAAAAAATCGGCCTGAAGGTGGCGCTATATGGGACAGATCCATGTTGATGACATGAGTGTAGACATACTGTGTACCGTTTTGCGTGATTTTAGGGCAAAAATTGTAGGAGCAGTGTCCAAAAATTTGTTTTGCAAAAATCGGCCTCATAGTGGCGCTAGAAGAGGGCCATGTGAGAATTGATGGATGGAGGTTGTGGTTTGGCATGCAGGCAAGGAGTAAGGAGGGCAACGGTTGCGGAGATATGAGCAGGGCAAAAGTGTGACGTGTGACGTGTGACGGAGGGACGGACAGACAGACGGACAGACAGACAGCCGGTGGAGGTTTTGGTAGTAAGTGCGACCTGACGGTCGCAACTATATCGTGTTACATCATTGAATCGAATTGTATCGTATCGGCATGAATTAACCAATATCGTCAATGTATCGTATCGTCAACCATGTATCAGAATGCGTATCGTATCGCTGTTAAAATGTATCGTTACACCACTACTCTGAACCCCTAACTGCTCCTGACATCCTCTGACATCACTGTATGAATGTGTGTGTGAATGGGTGAATGTAATGAATGTGTTTGAATGGGTGAATGTTAATATTAGGTGAAGTTAAATAAGAGAAAACGAAGTTGCTTATAACTAGGGCTGTCAAATGATTAAAAATTTTAATCATATTAATCACAGCTTAAAAATTAATTAATCATGATTAATCACGAATCGAACTATGTCCAAAACATGCCATTTTCTTTATGTATAGTGTTGCGGGAATGCCAAAATAAAGGCAAAGATACATTTATCATACAATATGTAGGCCTATATATGTAGCCTATGTATGTTTATTGTATTAATTATTATTATTATTTATGTTTTTTTTTTATTTATGTTTTTTTTATTTTTTTTACCTTACCATTTATTGTGTAGCAATAGCAAATATCTATACAATAGGCCTAAGGCTATGTCTAAAACACTGGCCTACACACGACTTCTTGAAGAAATATGAATTAAATAAAGTAAGACATGAACACAATAATATTAGGCTTGCCATTCAGGTTGACAAATAAAGTTGCCCCTTTGAGAAGTGGAACTTACAAGTCATTTAAAATAAGGTGGAGAGAATCTACTGAGTAGGCCCTACCTGCACTACTACAGTGGTTCTCAACCTTTTCAGGATGCAACCCCCAAAATAATCATATTTGAACTGGGGACCCCCCACCCTGACAAGCACTTGGAATTATAGGAGTTGGCATTACATTAGTTTGACTGTTTGATTGTGAAAATTGCCGATCTACATGCTTGTGAACATGTAGATCTGCTATTTTTACAATTACTGGCTCTAATATTTGACAATTTGGCTAATGTTTGACCAGACCAGAGGTATACTAATTTGTCAGTTTAGAAATGTGCAGATGCCACACCTATACTGTATGTTGATCTGTTTATTGTTGAGTGAGAAAACAATGTTAACATTAAGCTTAACAACTGGGGAGTCCCCCTAGGGGTCCCAACCCACAGGTTGAGAACCACTGCACTATAACACGGAATTATTTGACATCTTGGTTACAGATTTATAACAAACAAATCAAAACATATTTAGATTTTTGATTAAATCAGTTATCATTTTTGAATTGGTGTGAAATAGGAAAATACAACTATTATGCTATCATTACTCACATTTATTCAACTTTGTTGAACAAACTTTGTTACTTTAACTCTGTACATCATTTTGAAAATAGCTGATCTACAAGCTCACAGCATCACACAGCTAAACCAAACGTTGGCCAGCTTGTTTATGCTACTTTACATTTAAGTACCAAGCGCTCTTATTTTGTTTTGAAGTCCACCGACCGGCTCTTATTTTGAAGCCTATCTATTGACCGGGGTAACAGGTTTACGTTTGTCTGACATGACGAACGATAGCATAGCTACCTAGCTTGCTAGTGCTACTGTGTGCTGGTGATGACCAGTGATCGGACGCTATACTATCGTCGTAGGGTTAGGCAGCGTGGTATTGGCACTGCTATGTTTAATCTTACACATTAAACCAACGTAAATAGTAAAGCTTTTCACACGGAAGGCTTTATTGAGCACCCGCACAAAGTCCCGTGAAACTAACTCACAGAGTGGTGCGTGCTTCTCATGCAGTGTATCCTACACAAGTTCACAACACAACACATCCCTCCCGTGCTGGAGTTAAATACTTTAGCAAGTTTTTCTGCGTGAGTCGCGGGTAACAGCCAGGATTTCCACCGCAGAGGTAAAGGCTCAGCCCTGATCCGCTCAGGGCAGGGCGGCAGGCTGCATTGTGCCACCCTCTCCTCCTCTCCTCTCCGTGAGGAGAAACATGCTCGCGTGGTGTAGGCAAAATGTGCAGTCCATCTACTCCTACTGTATATTAGTCCCAAATCACAAAATGTACTATAGTGGTTTTAAAAGAAATCTATATCTTTTCCGCGCACCGTTAAAGCCCCGGTGAACATTATCCTGTGACGGTGTGGCTGCTCTGGATGTGTGTATGTGATGAAAACAAGCATGCACTGGTGACGTTTAGGGCTTTTCACTGTGTGTCTTGGCCGGGTGCTAAAGATTTCAAGCCAGGCGGAAACCGTATTCGGATTGAATAAAATCGCTGTATAAATGCACCATTTACCATCCACATTACTACAAGTTCACAACACCTGGTGCTGCGCGGCGTTGTGAGCTTGTAGATCAGCTATTTTCTTTCAAAGTTCTCTTCAGGGTTCAAGTGGTTAATGTAAGAAAAGATACAGGGGACCCCCTGTAGTAACTCTGAGGACCCCATAGGGGTCCCTGTAGTAACTCTGAGGACCCCCTAGGGGTCCCTGTAGTAACTCTGAGGACCCCCTAGGGGTCCCGGAGCTACAACATTATTTATTTAGATTTCATTGAATTCATAAAAATTATAAAGTAAAACAATATGGAAACACACACACACACACACACACACACACACACACACACACACACACACACACACACACACACACACACACACACACACACACTCCAACACATACTCACGTCTTAAGAAGACTTCCCGGTCTGTGCATCCTTCAGGAGGAGCTGGAGGCAACATCTCTGTAGACAAATAAACACAATAAATCATTAACATAATGACAACATCTCTGTAGACAAATAAACACAATAAATCATTAACATAATGACAACATCTCTGTAGACAAATAAACACAATAAATCATTAACATAATGACAACATCTCTGTAGACAAATAAACACAATAAATCATTAACATAATGACAACATCTCTGTAGACAAATAAACACAATAAATCATTAACTCTCCCCACGCTTTGAACGTTAACGTTCGCCCCATTTTTTACAGAACCTCGATGCCAATACGGCGCTCGTTCGGCTCGTTCGTCTGATGACTGTAAGCTGATGAGGGGTCGCGCGGCCGTTTACTGTAAACGGTGATGGTGTAAAAAATCCATTATGCGTTAGATCAACGGAGAACAATTCACTTCCTTGTTGATTTCCTCTGGCTGTAAGGCTCTATGGCCAGTGACTGGTCTTCTTCTTCTTCAACACATAACAGGCAAATTCACATTCATTCTCGCATGACGCCGCCCTCTGCTGCCTGGCAGACCAAAGTGCACTATTGCACAATAAAAAAAAATAAAAAAAAAAAAAAAAAAAAAATGTCTGTCTATCTGCTATAACGTTGCAAAGGTAAGCCGCTTTTTGATGGCACCAGACCCAATAAATAAATAAATAATCTGGCAGTAGGAGAGTTAACATAATGACAACATCTCTGTAGACAAATAAACACAATAAATCATTAACATAATGACAACATCTCTGTAGACAAATAAACACAATAAATCATTAATATAATGACAACATCTCTGTAGACAAATAAACACAATAAATCATTAACATAATGACAACATCTCTGTAGACAAATAAACACAATAAATCATTAACATAATGACAACATCTCTGTAGACAAATAAACACAATAAATCATTAACATAATGACAACATCTCTGTAGACAAATAAACACAATAAATCATTAACATAATGACAACATCTCTGTAGACAAATAAACACAATAAAACATTAACATAATGACATGAAAGAGATTCACCGAGGTTACATTTTAATCTACAATTCGTATGGATACATTAAAAGGAAACTAGGCAAGTCAGTGTGTATACAAACACACTCCCCCTCCCCTCTCTGAATCTAGAACAAATGGGGATTACAGACAATGGGCCCGATCATCAAGCACTTTACAGACAAATTACACCCATATTTTGATTTTACCAGCATTTAGGACAATTCCCAAGTTAGGGCCAGATTCAGCAATGTTTTGAAGTTAAGACAGACATATAAGCCAGATTGAGTCACTTTATTAACACTATATTTACGACCAGGTTGATTAATCGGGCCCATTGGCTTTGTAAATGAGAGTATAGTAGTGTTGTAACCTGAGAGATTAAGCAGGACCAAACCAATAAAGAGTACAATGATGAATCCTGGAGGTGGAATTGGTAATAAACCTAAACACAGTTAGTTCTGTACTGTTCTAGTATAACCTAATGATGTTACACTACAGTCTTTAATGAAAGGTTATATTGTAATCATTGTTTCTGTACCTTCCAGATCCTTCAGCTCTTTGGGTTTGGTCCATGTTGACTCCTTAGACTGGGAGTTGTGGTAGTAAGTCTCTCCTGTGTCTGACCTGTACTCCTTCCAGGGGCATTTGGACAGTTCCTGTTTAAGTAGAATTTAAACATTGAATTACTGTCAACACATAACAGAGACATCACATGTTTACAGTGTAAATATTACTGTCAACACAGAGACATCACAGGTTGACAGTGCAAATATTACTGGGTAAAATGTGTTCCTGTGCAACAAGCTCTCTTAAAGGAGTAGTTCACCCCCAACTGTTTTTCTATTGATTACTCACGCCACAGAGCCTAGTTTCCCTCCCAAAGTGTGTGTCCCCATCTGGTAAATTTACTATATCCATTTTTGTGTCTTACTGTAGGAAATACAAAAAATATGATTGAAGTCTCCATGGTGAAAAGGTCATTTTGGGGATGAACTACTCCTTTAATGTGTTGTTTTCCAGGTAAGAGAGGGAGGCAAAGAGAAGGAGAGCAAAGCACAACAATACAAATCAACAGGGAGGCTAAATATACCCTTTACACTTATTAACACCATTCATTTAGTACATTATACTGTAGGTCTAATGAAGACAAGGTTTTCACAGTAACGTAATGTTGAATATTACTGAAATAACTGACTAGAATGCACACTTCAGATAGTTGCCTTGTCAATAATGGTGTGGCCATGTCATCTAATGCTACAACATACATGCTGTTCAAAAGACAGGTAAAGGCTAGTAAAAAGTACACTTTTTTATTGTTATTATTATTATTATTATTATTATTATTACAATTTTACTGCTAATCCACTTCATCTCAGAGGCAAATACACTACAATAATTATTAGAAAACTTGATGCATTGTGAGATTGTAGATTTTATTTTCAATGCATTGTCATACATTTGAAAACTTTAGAAATTGGACATTCTGCATATTGACTACTGTACTTTAGGTATATTTTGACACTTTTGTACTTTTACTCAATGTTGTTTACCAGACTTACAGACTAAGCTAAAACAAATCCAGAATGTTGGGTCTAAAGAGGATGTATTATATGATATGAATGTGAAACAGACAGATGTAAACAACTGGTTAGCAGAGGTGTACAACTGCCATGTAGTATTTCTAGTCATTGCTGACAGGTTTTGTAGTTGAATTAAAAAATGTAATGTACTTATATTAGGAATGATGAATACACAGCTAGACAAAGTAAAGAACCTACCAGCTGTATGGAGGTGTCAGAGACAGCAGCATCGATTCCCTCCTCATGTATTGAGAAAACACCACGTGTCACTTCAACACATTCTGAAATGAAAACCACCATTTAATGCTCAAAGCAAAAGATAATATGATAAATCACCAGCATGTTTTACATGAAACTAAGTTACAATAAGGTCTATATTTTACATCTATTACATAAATTACATGAATCAATTTTGGGCAGATACTGTATGTCTAAAGTATAATTTGGAATTTGCAGTAAATAGATTTTAGATATAGATTTGCCACTATAATACATTTCTCCCATATTCTGTTTGCTCAAAATTAAGCTTTTGTCAAAGTCCAACAAGCAACAACGGTTTAATTATTTTTACTGGGTATTTGCTGGGTTCAGATATAAAAGCATGAAGCTATGAGCACATTCATTCTTTTTAATAAGCTATAAGAAAAACACTAAAGCAATAATAGAGATTATGACTGACAGATGTCAGGTTTAATTATTGATCATTGATATTCTACTATTGCTCTCTTTATGGAGGTATTTTTTGGCCATGTTTTGTATACTTAACCGTTTTAGTGCCAGCCCCTAGATGGCGCCAAAGAATGCCAGGGTTTGTCCCATAGGCGAGCGCATTAGCATCCGGGGACTCACGTTGCAGTGACGCGCGTGCTCACGTTCGTGCACGTCATGGAAAGGTCCCGGATGAAAAGGGCTACAGAATAGCTATTAGCATTTTGTCATTTTAAAGATAATTTTTAGGCGATTTCGCCGTAAATAAACCTCGGCGCGCCTCCCTAAACACACAATCCAGAGATATGGCCCTTCAAAGATGTGGGTTTTCATTGGATTCGGCGGCAATTTCGCGGCCACGTTACTCGCTACGGCCGGCCGGGCGGCCCCCGGATTTGGATCACTGGATTTTAAATTTAGGCTCAGGCTTCAGAAGGCCTCGGATCATTTTATTCATTTCATTAAAAAAGCCGAACATGTTCGGGATAGGCACACTGGACTACGTTCCGGAAGCGGCGCTGAACATTCGGTGAACATTGGGGGGCTCAAAAATGTATTTTAAACCATTTTTAATGGAATATATTGTCAGACCATGTAAAATGGCTAGCTGGCTAGCGTAGGACGAGCCAGGACCACCCACGACTCTACAAGCAGCTCAGGGTAAGTCAATTAATAAAAAAAAAATTGTATTGGATTGAAATAAACCCGAACATGTTCGGGATAGGCACAGAATGAGTTAAAGTTATACCATGTAACTTTTTTTATAAAACAAATCTTAAAATTGTCCTAACTGTTAAATCGCTAACGTTTTAGAACCCCCACTCCGTTAATTTCAGCTTCTAAAGCCTTCTCTTTATATGTTTTCTATGAGCCGTGAGGGGGGGAGAATTTCGCGGCAAAATGATGTCATCTGCATCATCTTATATTTACAATGGGCTTATTGCCGCATCCCACTTCCAAGCCCATTTCACGCCCCCTTTACATCCACTTCAACTCATAGGTAGTCGTCTAGGACGTAAGGAATACCGCCCCTAACGCTATCATTCGCCCCCCGTCGCCATGGTGACAGCCCTCCATTGGCTCATTCCCAGCTATGGGACCGGCGGATCCAATTTCAACAGAGGGGGGCGTAGCCACACACACACACACACACACACACGCACACACGCACGCACACACACACACACACACACACACACAGCCCCGAGAGAGCGCAGCCCCTCCGAGAGTGCAGAAGCGCGCATGGAGAGAGAGAGAGAGAGAGAAAGAGAGAGAGAGAGAGAGAGAGAGAGAGAGAGAGAGGCACGTGCCCCTCACAGGCACAGTCAGTGAGGGGAGGATGGGGGGGTGGAGAGTAGAGAGAGTAGAGAGAGTGAGCGGAGGGCAGTGTATCGAATTACAACAGAGGGAGGTGTGTCGTGTTTTCCACCGAACGTGAAGCCAGTTACACAACATTTGGTTACCCGTCGAATTATGTTCCACCTCTGCCTGGATCCTGCTATGCATTCACAGAGCTTTTCCTGTTAACAACGTGGCGAGGGGGGAGAGACGCAACTTTCTAGTATGTATACGTTGTGTATACGTTGGCCAATCATGCCACGGATCATAAACACATGGTACACTACCGGCCAATCACAGACGTATCTGCAGTATCTTCAGGAAGTAGCTTCCCTCAGCTACAGTGTTTACCTTGGTGAAGGATTCTTAACCTCTTAATCCCCAAATCCTGGCCAGAAAATTACGTTCTACCATGGTTCTACCCCTCCACGGATTCGTATCGTCGCGGTGGTTTGCGGCGCCGCTCCGGTGGTCCGCGGCGGTGGTCCGCGACGACTCAGGGCGAAAAACGGCCGAAAAAAGCAATACCGCTACTGACCACTAGTTTAGCAACTTACAGTATAGCTTTAAAGGGATATTCCACTTTCAACAGGGAAACAGTGGAAGGGCCTCTCTCCACATACACACCCATTGTAACTTCAAACTCCATTTTAACCATGATATATTCATTAAAAACACCCATTATTTTTTCTGTTAACTCATATTACCCTCCTAATACGTGATCAGGCCGTGTTTTATCCATAACTTTTTTCATTTATTTGTAATAATTATTTGGGAAAATGGAAAAAATTAAATACAAAAATATAATTATTAAAAATAAATAAAAAATGTTATCGGCCTGCTCACGTATTAGGAGGGTAGTATGAGTCACCAGATAAAAATTATGGGTGTTTTTAATGAATCTATCATGGTTAAAATGGAGTTTGAAGTTACAATGGGTGTGTGTGGGGAGGGGCCCTGGCTCTGGAGGGCCTGGTAACATTTACATCAAATATCTAAATATTGAATCAAGCAAATTAACACTTTCTAAGCCGAAATAGAATGGGGGTTGGTAGATTAGCCGTGAAATTTCTATTATTGTATTGTGATTGAGACATAATATTATGTTTATAAACATGAGCCCGCATAGCCCCTCCATCTTGAACAGCGCCGTTGTTTTTTCTTTTTTTTTTTTTCCCAGGTCAGTAACTCACCGTAATTTTCTCGATCTCCGTTGGGATAGAATGGGTGTTTTGGCCGATCATCGATCTCCCCGTGCGTTTCGCGTGCGCGATCCGTAAATGTCCCCGCAAATAATCCATGTGTGACTCAAGAACAGACCTGAACATTTTCGCTAGCATAGCCCCAAGTATGGCTGCAGTAGGAGCACCAGGGTACAGACAGTAACCGAATGGGATAATGTGCCTTGGAAAAGGAAAGGCCAATGACATCACTTCTGCTTCATCTCAGCCCAGCCATGAGCTATCGATGCACGAGTGGTGACTAGGGAAGGTTAGACGATCGCCGATTTTCGGATGAAAATCATTTATTTCGGTAAATACGGAAAAGTACGGGAAAAGACGATTGGCTGCCCCTCCCCCCCTAGGAAGTTCGATATAGTACGGTTTTAACATTAAGGGGCTCCCCGTGGCTTGGAAAGGGTTAAAAACTGTTCAGGGTGTTCATAAAAGCCTGATTAGACGATACAATTACCAAAAGTTTTTTGAAAGTGAAATATCCCTTTAAAGGGATATTACACTTTCAAAAAAACTTTTAGGTCTAATCAGGCTTGTATGAACACCCTGAACAGTTTTTAATTTGCTTCATTCAGTATTTAGATATTTGATGTACCACCTCCAACACGCCCAGGCCCTCTCCACATACACACCCATTGTAACTTCAAACTCCATTTTAACCATGATAGATTCATTAAAAACACACATTATTTTTTCTGGTAACTCATAATACCCTCCTAATACATGAGCAGACCGTGTTTTTTCAATAACTTTTTTCATTTTTTTTTTTTTTTCCCCAAAATTTTTATCCCACGATTTTTGTAACCCATTTTTTCACCCGGTGCCAATTGCCTAAGCTGTGATCCTGGGCTCTACTCTCCCTCTGCCAACCTGGGGAGGGCCCCGAACTGAGCTCATGCTTCCTTCAATGCATGAGGAGTGAGCAGGCCGCTTCTTATATCACCTGACAGGGGGAGCTTCCCCGGTTGGACGTAGCGCGTGGAAGGAACACGTTATTCCAACCAGTTCCATTCCCCTCCATCAGGCGCCCCGGCTGGCCAGGGGGAGGCTTTATAGAGACCAGGATTACTGCATGTTTTTGTGAGGGTATCTACCCTAGGAGACACGGGGAGAACATGCAAACTCCACACAGAAAGGCCCTTTTGCTAACCCCACCTAGGGTGTGGGCACTGATGACGCGGAGGAGGGAACACGCCCCCAGCACCCACAGTGTCCCCCGGCGGGAATCGAACCCAGGACCTTCTAGCTGTGAGGCGACAGCACTACTGACTGCGCCAAGGCCATCGCGTGTTTGTCGAGGTTGCGGCAACAGAAAATGAAACGATCCGCCAATCAGAGTAAACCGCACACACACTGGATAACAAGTCAACAAGATCGAATCCAGACAGAGCCTTTGTAGCCTATACCATAACGTAACCATAATGCATTAACATTAACATGACATGTTACTATCTGAAGTAATGTTACTGCCCTGTCCCTGTGATTTTAATATGCAAACTGCTAATAAAGTAATCAATCAAAAGAACGAGAGATTTATCTGGGTGACTTACAGTGCGTGCGCACGGTGCATGCATGAATGTTTCTTTCTGACAACCACTTAAATATTGTCCAATTACCGTAGCAGACGCAATTTATATCCGACACAAATTGATTAGAAGTTTTCCCTGCCGGGAACTCAACTAGTGAAAACAGCAGATCTACAAGCTCACAACGCTCTTCACTTGCTGTGAGCTTGTAGATTGGATATTTTCACGAGGCCTCTTCTTATTCTTTTTATATGTAATTTCTTAAATGTGTTCGCTTGTTTTAAAACAATATGAATAGGACTACATAATCATGTATGGATAGGCTATGCGGTCGGGTGAAATGACGCAAGGAGGAGGCATAATATAGGCCTATACACTGGACCCATATAGCCTACTGTAGCTTGTTATAGTCTTGAAATAAAACATAATTTAACAGACAAAACTATAGCCTGCATGTAGGCCTACTGACCACTGTTATTACAATCGGGGTTATAGGCTATATATTTATTTATAAAGACAACGGGTAGCCTATTATGTCCATGGCGCGCCAGAGCGCCACAGCCACAGGCGTGATTTTTGATTGATAGCATGAATAGAAAGGGAGATAAACTATCACATGTCATACAAAAAATAAATAGAGAGTTCACAGAATAAATACAAATTTGAATAAGAGCAATTGCTTGAGAAATGACCAGGGTCTGGGAACTGAAGCAGCTATGGGGCGATCAACATTATCCTGCACCCGGCTTTACTATAGCTTTTTATTGCTGTCAGACTATATTTTGTTTGGTTTAAATAGGCCTATACTGTTACATTTCATAATGAAATGTTTGGCTATTTATTATGATATGGTTAAACCATGGCGTGATCATTTGCATTTGGTGCGTTGTATTATACCAATAAAAACACTATTTCTGTTAGAAGCTGTTGTCATTGATTGTTCTTTAGATTCAGGAAACACCTATGAAGTGTTTTACTAGCTCAGAAATAAATCAATTAGTCTATTAAGTGTTTTGTAGCCTTATTCTAGGCCTATAGATATTATTAACCGTAATCTAGCCTACTTGCGTTCTGGAGTCATTCAATGAAATGTCGGGTTGATGCGCTGCCGTCTCCAATCTCTCCATGTGTCCAAAATAACAGATGTATAAACTGTCGACAGGCCATGACGCAATGCGTTGGTATCTTGCAACTCTGTTTTTTTGGTGTGGCGCACCGCGCATCGCGCACGATCACGGAGAAAAAGAAAGACTCCACCGTTTGATTCAACAATGGTTTGGTTTAAGCTATAAAAAAGGTCTTCTCATTCTTTGGAAATCCCAGCATGACAATGACCGTGTCCCGTTAGTAATCATGTCTTTATTTGCTGTGCAATTAATGAATGAAACTGATGGAGCAAAATGGCATGCCACACAAATCATTTATTTGAATAGACTCATCTTATTTACAGAATTGACACAATGAACTGACACTCTATCACTTCTGCTAATTATATAGGTATTCTAGGACTAGGTATTAGTATGAACTGAATGAGTGGTTGGTTTGATTTTATTTATAATTGAATTGAAGGCAGAAACAAGCATTCATTCATTATTTAATCGTGCGAAGACAGCCGACCCAAATTTGCGCAAGGAAACCCCACCTGCGGTTTTATTAGAATGCTATAAATAAAGTGCTCATGCTTCTCAAATAGACTACACAAATACAATAATTTGAGTTTAGCTATGCAGCAGGGATTATTAATTCCAGGGGTGATGTGCGGGGTGTAACCAAAACCAGTGTCTTTCTTTTCTTTTTTTTTTTTGCAAAGATGCATGCAGCAGCAGCAGCGGACCAGCGGTCCATAAATAATCAAAGCAAGCATGTAACATAATGATGATCAGTCAATCAAATTGGATATTAAAATGATGCCCACACAGTCTGTGTATTTTGGAAGGAGTCCGGTGCATCACATACAGCAGGCCATGACAACCAAATGAGAAAGGTAAATAGCCAAACATTTCCTCGTTGCAATGAACAGCTAAATGATTTCCAAATAGGGTCACATTAACAGCCACAGCAACTAGACCATAGAATGACAAAAGAACAAGCTGACAAAGTGTCAAAATCTATCAAAATCAAACGTTATCTTGTATTTATTCCTTGGCTGGCTTCTGCGTCTGAACGCGGAAGAATGGCTGAGTGTCTGTTGATTCTGGAGGTGGAGGGGCTTGCTTGATTGCTGGTATTCCCGCAGCTGGTCCGTTTTCCAGTAAAGTCCAGGGAAACAACGATCGCGCCGCCGAGATTGGCCGTTTTGTCAGAGGCGCGAGAGATTTGTTTGGTCCTTTTTCTAAGACATCTCAGGGAAACGGGGACAGGGATTGGCGGCCCAACCTCGACAGAGAAGTCACAGCAGGCGCCACCGTGCCCCCTACTTTTTTCATTTATTTTAAATAAAATATTATTGTATTTAATGTTTTCCATTTTCCCAAAGAATTATTAAAAATAAAAGAAAAAGGTTATTGAAAAAACACGCTCTGCTCACGTATTAGGAGGGTAGTATGAGTCACCAGAAAAAATAATGTGTGTTTTTAATGAATCTATCATGGTTAAAATGGAGTTTGAAGTTACAATGGGTGTGTATGTGGAGAGGGCCTGGGCGTGTTGGAGCTGGTAACATTTACATCAAATATCTAAATACTGAATGAAGCAAATTAAAAACTGTTCAGGGTGTTCATACAAGCCTGATTAGACCTAAAAGTTTTTTTGAAAGTGTAATATCCCTTTAACAACTTGTAAAAAGTAATATCAACGAAATAAAAGAGTATATCTGACTACAAAGATTTAGATTTACCTCCAAACGAAGGCCTCTTTTTGGGTTTTGTGTGCCAGCATCTCTTCATGAGGTCGACCAGATCTCCTAATCCAGCTACTTTCTGGACATCTATCTTGCGAAGATCGGGTCTGTCTCCCTTTGGAATCCTGAATCTCAACAAGGACTGGTCCGCCCCTACATAAAATACAGGAAACAGAGTTTGAGATTGAGATTGACATTGAGATTGAATTTGAGTTTGAGTTTGTGTGCGTGACTGCGAATAATGTACCTGGAAAGGGACTCTCTCCAGTAAGAATGGTCCAGAGAAGTATACCGTAGCTATAATGAAAAGGAGGAAAGCATTAGAAAAGAAGGTTTTCACACATAACATGTAATTGATGACTCTGTATGAACAGCACTCCTTCTAGAGTTCACCTGTAGACATCATAGGATCGAACACGGTGGTATTTATCTCCAAAAGCCTCAGGGGGGGTGTAGGCGGCGGTGCCTCCTTGGTTTACACCTTTGGTTGACTTCACACTGTTGGACACCGTAGACAAGCCAAAGTCTGCTATCTGTTGAAAGAAACAGGACAAAAGAGCATTTTAGATATTTATGAACGGTTTCCACCAGGCTACCATCAGTTGAACTATCAACTGGAACACTTTACTTCAAACATCCCTCTCTTCATGTTCATACGTGCAGAGGGCATTGGAGGGGCAGAGAGAGAGAGAGCCCTGCTTAAAGGCACTCACTCTGCAAAAGGGCAGGGGCTGAAGCCCCTTTTGATGTCTATGTGTGCACTTTCTTTGTGAATTAGTTTTTTAATGCATTTATTTGCACCAGCAGAGCGGAGGGCCAGGTGGAGGGACACAGTCCAGAGGAGAGGGTGGCAACATGGTTCGACCACTTCCAGAGGCTCCTGGGAACATCAGTGGAAGAGGGAGAGGAGGAAAATATACCGACAGTCCTCCAGGGCCTGAACATCGACGATGGACCCTTCACAATCAGCGAGCTCGCCAGGGCAAAATCCACCCTAAGAGAGGGAAAGAGTGCTGGGCCGGATGGCATACCCCCAGAGGTCTTGAAGAACTGCGACCTAGACAACCTCATCCTAGACTTTTGCAACAATGCTCTACAGCACAACAAGCAACCTGAAATATGGTCTCTGTCTAATATCATCCCGGTGCCTAAAGCTGGAGACCTCTCAAAGCCAGACAACTACAGAGGCATCAGCCTGACATGTATCACTGCTAAGGTCTTCAACCGAATGATACTGAACAGGATACGGCATGCCATCGACCCTCACCTGAGAGAGAACCAAAATGGTTTTCGAGAGGAGAGAACAACCGTAGCACAGATCCTGGCATTAAGGAGATTAATAGAGGAGGTGAAAAAGAACAACCTAGCAGCTGTACTGTGCTTCATTGACTTCAAAAAGGCTTTTGATTCTATCCACAGAAGCAAGATGGTGAAGATCCTTGAGGCCTACAATGTCCCTCCCAACATTCTCCGGGCTATCGAGACCATGTACGCAAAAACAAGGGCCAAAGTGGTGACCCCAGATGGCAGCAGTGAGGTGTTTGACATCCGAGCTGGGGTAATGCAAGGAGACACCCTAGCCCCCTACCTCTTCATCATAGTTCTAGATTATGCGCTCAGGAAAGCCATAGGGGGACGGGAACAAGAGCTTGGCTTCACGCTAACACCAAGGAGGTCAAGACGGCATCCCGCAGTAGTTCTGACAGACCTGGACTATGCGGACGACATCAGCCTGCTCTCCGACAGCATGGAACAAGCACAAGAACTCCTGAACAGGGTGGAGATAGAGTGTGCCAAAGTTGGTCTCAGGCTAAACGCTAAGAAAACTGAGGTTATCACCTATAACCTACCTGATCACTCACCTCTGACAACAACAGAAGGAGCTGTGTTGAAGGAAGTCAAGGACTTCAAGTACCTGGGCGCATGGGTCGACTCAACTGAGAAAGACCTTAAAGTAAGGAAGGCACTCGCTTGGAGGGCCCTGAACGGCATGAACAGTGTATGGAACTCTAACCTCCCCCGCCAAATCAAACTTAGCTTCTTCTTTGCAACGGTGGAGTCTGTTCTCCTCTATGGCAGTGAATGCTGGACCCTGAAGCCAACCCTGCAGAAGTCTCTAGACGGGTGCTACACTAGAATGTTGCGTGCAGTACTCAACATCAACAGGAGTGCACATGTTACAAACGAGAGCCTGTATGAGGGAATACCAAAGGTAAGCGAGAAAATTGCCACCAGAAGAATGAGACTAGCAGGACACTGCCAAAGACACCAGGAGCTTCCAGCCAGCAAATTGGTACTGTGGGAGCCAACACACGGGCACCGGCCGCGAGGACGTCCCACAAAAACATACGTGGACATACTCAAGGAAGACGTAGGGACACAGAACACCAATGAGCTGGCCAGATGTATGGAGAACCGAGATGACTGGAAACAACGATGGAGGGCTCGTCTGAGGACGACCTAGATAGATAGCAGAGCGTGCAAGTACTGCGTTCGGTGCTGTCTGCATCCGGCAGGGCCTTTAGCCAATGAGGGAGCAGCGTTCTCTGTGATGTCACCACCAACCAACAAGTGTCGTCACATACTAGAGTTCACGGATACAGACAGCACCCATCACAGTACTTGCGCACTCTGCTGATGCACAAGTAGGCCATACATGGCCACGAGTGCACAAGGCTCAAGTTGGCACCTTGACAGAGCGCAGTTCTAGTTTTAACTGTGAATCTTTGGCCAAAAGTGTACTAGCAATGTGTTACCACTTTCACACTTTCAGGTGAAATGCATGGACAGATACATACCTTGGCATTGAAGTTGGCATCCAGTAGGATATTGGCAGGTTTCAGGTCCATGTGCACAAGGTCTCTCTTACTCTGGAGGAAGTCCATGGCCAGCGCCACCTGGTGGGCCAGACGGAAAGCCAGGGGCCAGGGTGGAGGTTTAGACAGGGTCTGCTGAAAGGACAGCAGGGAGCCTCCCTCCATCAGCTCCATCACTATACCACGTCTCTTTTTAGGGCCCATTCCATGGACAGGGCCACGGTACATCCCATAGACTCTGGGGACATACTGGTTTTCGGCAGCTTCCATGTAATCAGCCTCTCGACACAGGGCAGCATACAACTTACCGGAACTGCAGGTTAGGAGGAAAGAAACAAGCAGAGTACAACCAATTACATAAAACTGAATACTGTGAAATAAGTGATTCAGGTAAATCAACATAATTCATAATGACTATCTCCACCAGAACATCTTTTTGATTCCTCTTACACAAAATGCCAATCCAAACATCCCCAAATTGGAATCACATGTTGAGGGGCCTCTATAGAGTTCCCCTTCAAACCACTTTAACTTCTGCCCATAGGGGGCGCTACAAACAAGAACAGTTGCACAACCATGGGTAGGCAACCAGGCCTGGTGGAGATTTGCACTCTAAAAAGCCTACATTTGATATGTCATTGTCATCTTACCCATCATCAGTATCAAGCAGCTTAATGACCACGTTGATGCCCAGGTCCTTGTGTTTGGCCTTATAGATCAGTCCAAAGCCCCCTGAACACATGTATTCCCAGTCCTCCAGGCTGGCATGGCCAAACGTCTCTCTGCAACTCTGTGCCATCTCTCACCACAGACTCCAATCTGGAGGGAAAAAATTATAGGACAATGACTTGCATTCATGCATTTTATCATTAAATCACTTGCATCCATTAGGGTCCATTTGTACACTCTGAGAGTTACACACCCGTAGGGGCCCATTTGGAACCCCTTAAGGAACCATGAGGGTCCCTGGACCACACTTTGAGACCCACTGGTGTAGCAGAGTGTTTCCAGTGAGCCAACATGCACGATATCAGCACCCTGACTCTGTTTGAGCAGAATGGAACAGAGCCTTCATTAGTATCATCGGTAACACTGACTCTGTTTGAGCAGAATGGAACAGAGCCTTCATTAGTATCATTGGTAACACTGACTCTGTTTGAGCAGAATGGAACAGAGCCTTCATTAGTATCATTGGTAACACTGACTGTTTGAGCAGAATGGAACAGAGCTACTATATAAATTAGCAAAAGCAAATATCGCACCGTTTGGCAGTGTATTTTGTATTGTATCGTTTTACAATGAAAATAATTGGTATGAATCGTTTTGCAATCCAAATAATCGATTGTATGGAAACTAAGTATTTGTGCCTTGTATTTAGCAATTTTAAGAGGGAAAATGAAAAAGGGGGATCCTAATACCAATGATGCACATGGGCACGACCTCGCTTCTCAGTGAAAAAGGTTTACACAGCCTAAATATCAGTGCTGAACTGGGACATAAATTCAGCCCTGGCATCTCCAGACCACCACAACATAGAAGATCTACAATCCCACAACGAGGGCGTGTAGTCGAGGCAGCGACGCTCAGCCCCCAGTATAGCATAACTGTGGGCAAAAATGGATGTCTTTAAATACGTGGCCTAAATGCTGCTAGTTTGAACAAATCACACTGATTCACGTTAGGACACTGATGTCATGTGATAACGTCATGTGATAACGTCTACAGGATTGTCACATATTTGGGCAGGTCACACATTTCACCACCAGTGTGAGAGAGTGAACAGACGTTTGAGTATTGGAATTCAAGGACACAGGATGTGCACGGAAACAGGAAACAGGATGTGCAAGGATACAGTAAACAGGAAGTGAAATTAAACAGGAAGTGCAAGGCAGGCTCCATTATTGGTAGTAAACGGTGTCAGGTCAGAACCTTGGCTGCCACACTTATTATTAGCAGTTATTTTGTTTTAAATTTTATTCTAGAATTTTAAAGCTTTAATGTGAACTAGAAAAGAAA
The DNA here is from genome assembly GCF_963921795.1 of Nannobrachium achirus. NCBI lineage: Eukaryota > Metazoa > Chordata > Actinopteri > Myctophiformes > Myctophidae > Nannobrachium > Nannobrachium achirus. The sequence goes on along the minus strand of NW_027664715.1, from coordinate 24,558 downwards.
ATTTCTAAGAAATTTTAAGTGTGCCTGCAGCTCGCTAAGTGTGTGCAACCTTGTATAGCAGTTGGTGTTAGCATTAGCATTTTGCATTAACATTAAAATCATTATTAGAATTTTTTACATCAGCATTTTTATCATTAGCTTTAACATTAACATTTTTTTAGCATTAGCATTATCATAGATGTTTTCCTTCAAACATTAGGCATTTGTTAGCATTAGCATTTTGTTACATTATCATTTGTTAGCATTAACATTAGCATTTTTAGCATTAGCATTTTCTAGCATTAGCATTTTGCATTAACATTAAAATCATTATTAGAATTTTTTACATCAGCATTTTTATCATTAGCTTTAACATTAACACTTTGACAGCCCCCCCAGAAACCCCTGAACAGAGGTTCTGCCGAACAAATCTGCTAATTATTTATAAACATGTTTAAAAAAAACAAAGCCCACATGATAACAACACGTAATGGAGTGCTCGGTACAGCGTGTATATTACTCCTGCAGAGGTCGGCGTTCTTACTTTGAGGACGCGGCGGGGAGATCTCCTCCATTCGTTTCCGTGCGGCGACGCAGGGAAAAGAGCGATAGGGAAGCGGCGCCCGAGCGTGATTGATATGATATAGTACTTTATTGTCAGTTCACACTGAAATTTGTCTTGCGACACAGCAGGTCATGTATGCGACACATAACATATATACACACATTTAACACATGTAACAAAAAAAGACAAGACTGGTTTACATACATAAGGATAATATAGACAAGAGCAGTGTCCACCGCCAAGCCTACCTATGGCCAAGCTCCTGATTAAGCCTTAAAGTCGACTGATGGACAAAGGACCTTTTCAGTTTGACTGAATCCGCGATCCACGTACAGAGACCTAGACGCTTGTAATCCAGCCATGTTGTTTGTGCTTCTTGTTGATTTTCTACTCCGTGGAGAGAAGGAGGGGCTCCTGAGCCAACCATGCAGCTAGAATGTAAGTGAACGGCGCGGCCTGCTGGATACTACGAGGATTACACCCACTACCAGAATGGAAGGGGGAAAAGGTTTTAACCCTTTCAGATGGATCCAAGAAGACACAGAGAACAACGGCCGATCGATTTTTTTTTGATAATTATCATTTATATCAAAAGTCCGGGAAAGTACGACGTGGCGCAGTGGGTGGTCGGACAAGTACGGGCAAGTACGGCCCGGCTTAGAAAGTGTTCATTTTTTTAGCATTAGCATTATCATTGATTTTTTTCCTTCAAACATTAGGCATTTGTTAGCATTAGGCATTTTGTTACATTATCATTTGTTAGCATTAACATTAGCATTTTTAGCATTAGCATTTTTTAGCATTAGTATGTGTTAGCATTAGCATATTTGTTAGCATTAGCATTTGTTAGCATTAGCATTTGTTAGCATTAGCATGTATTAGCTCATTGACTGCCAAGGCACGAGTTTCACGAGTTATTACAGTAGTCCCAGGCTGCCACAGCCCGAGTTTCACGAGTTGGAAGCCATTTTGAAGAATTTTTTTTTTTTTTTTTTTTTTTTTTCAAAATTTTTTTTTATAAAAAAAATTCTAAAAATGCCTAAAATGTATTAGGCATGATCGCAATCGCGAAATTGCATGGTTAGCCCCATAACAAATACATCTTTCAAAATGGCAAAAATGGCTGTTTTGTCTGACTTTGAAGGCTTCTATCTCATGAATGCCTGAACGGATTTCCAAGCGGATTTTTTTGTTTGAAAGTTGTTAAAAAGTACTACACATATGGTGCATATATGGTGCATGGGCGTGCACGATCCGTGCACAAAAAATTGATCCGTGCACTAGAAATTTAGGAAGGTGGCAGTGTTTGTTTTGTCTGACTTTGAAGGCTTCTATCTCATGAATGCCTGAACGGATTTCCAAGCGGAATTTTTTGTTTGAAAGCTGTTAAAAAGTACTACACATATGATGCATACATGGTGCATGGGCGTGCATGATCCGTGCACAAAAAATTGATCCGTGCACAAGAAATCTAGGAACGTGGCATCCTGGCACTTGGCGGCCATCTTGAAAAGGGCATTCAATGAGTTAGCATTTTTAACATTAGCATTATCATTTGTTAGCATTAGCATATGTTAGCATTAGCATTAGTTAGCATTAGCATGTGTTAACATTAGCATTAGCATTTGTTAGCATTAGCATGCGTTAGCATTATCATTAGCATTTGTTACCATTAGCATTTGTTAACATTAGCATGTGTTAGCATTAGCATTTGTTAGCATTAGCATTTGTCAGCATTATCATGTGTTAGCATTAGCATGTGTTAGCATTAGCATTAGCATTTGTTAGCATTAGCATGTGTTAGCATTAACATTAGCATTTTTAGCATTAGCATTTGTTAGCATTAGCATGTGTTAGCTTTAGCATTTGTTAGCATTAGCATTAGCATTAGCGGTTAGCCGTTGGGACTGTGGGACCACCCACCGAGTTTGTGACCAGTAACGTGTTGGGAAGTGGAGATATGGCTGTTTAAAGCCCAGCCAATAGGAAGGCAGAGGGGGCGGGGCTTAAGCATTTACAGATAGTTCCTATTTGCCATGTAAGAACACACAGCGAGTTTCGAGACGGTACCATGCTGCAAACTGGAGATAAAGCTGTTTAAAGCTAAGCCAATAGGAAGATAGGGGCGGGGCTTAAGAGGGGCGGGGCTTAAGTAATAAGTCCCTATTGGCCGTTTAAGTCCAGACACCAAGTTTCAAGACGGTACCATGCTGTGAACTGGAGTAGTGGCTGTTTAAAACCCAGCCAATAGGAATACAGAGGGGGCGGGGCTTAATCAATTACAGCTCATCCCTATTGGCCGGAAAAAGACCAAAGTTGTGCAAGAGTGTATGGCTGCAGGGGTGGAGTCACCTCTCTCAGCAGATCTTTCTTGTCAGACCTCTCGTCTCAGGTACAACGGCAAGTCTACAGGGTAAAAAATCTTAAAGGAAGCTGCGTTCCACTGTACTGTGGCTTGTCTGCTTTTTTGGAATACGGAAAATAAAACGTTTCTTTACAATGAAAAGTAACTTTTAATAATAAATAACAGTAGGCTATTGCATTAATTCTTATTGCCATTCCTCTTCAAACCATTATTCAAACTGGTGACTCCAGGCCTGCAGCCATACCCGTCTCAAGTTGTGTGTGCATTTTAAAGTTTAAGTGACGTTGCTAGGCAAAAGTATGTCAGAGTAATGTGGGGCCAAAGTGTCGGTGGTTTTTTCAGAGTCCCCCATTCAAAGTCAATGGGGGTTTTTGAGCTTAGTTTTTTTACGAATTACGTTGCCATGGTAACGCGGATCGGAAAGAAAAGTAATAGCACACCATTCCCGGCCGAGCCGCACATTTTGATGAATATATTGCGGGGGTGGCGTAAATCTTGCGGCAGTTATTACGTGCCGAAATTTGCAAGAACATGACCGACCGACCGACTTACTTAAGTATGGCGGATTACAATAAGTGTTTTGCCATTGCATTGCATGGCAGGCACACTTAATTATCAATTGGTCACACCCCGCCATTCCGAAACACCGCCATTCCGAACATTGACTTCTATTATAAATCCTAACCCTAACCCTAACCCTAACCCTAACTAACCCTAACCCTACCCCTAACCCTACACTGTAAAATAATTCGCTGTAAATTTACAGTAAATTACTGGCTACTAATTGCATTACTTTCACAGTCATTTTCACAGTAAATATTGAGCAGTAAATTACTGTAATTTCACAGCTGTGAAATTTTTTAGTAATTTACTGTGATTTAGCAGTATGTATTGCAGTTATTTACTGTAATATTACAGTAGTTGCTTGTATTTTTACACTATTACTGTGAATGTAATGCAGCTCAGTAGACAGTAATTTACTGTAAATTTACAGTAAATTGTATCTAATACAGTAAAATATTGTACATTTGAATTTATAGGCCCATTCCCACTGGACCAGATAACAGATAAAAAAAGCTCTTTCTCCAGATATTTTTCCATTCAAGTGGATGGTAGATACAGATAAAAAATATCTGCCACCAATATTTATTTTATCTGTGACAGATATTCTTTATCTGTATCATCCACTTTGAATGGAAACATATCTGAATAAAGAGATTTTTATCTGTTATCTGGCTCAGTGGGAATGGACCTTAACTGTGATTTTACCATACATACACAAACATGCTAAAAGAAAAAAAAAGAAAGGAAAAACAACTTCATTCATTTAAACTTTTTATTGTACAATTCCAATACAAAGTGCAACATTTCAAATGGACAAAGAAGAACCACACATGAAGCCTTTTACTCAGTAGAAGTGTTAAGTCTACAAACACTCCTGGAGTTTGATCTGGTGTCTGGAGGCCAGTTTGAAAACTGGTTGTCATAGACTTTAGTTATTTAGGAGGCTGCAACACTGTTTTCCTGTGAAACTCCAGGAGTGATTTTGTGGACTAAAAAACTTCACCTGACTTTGTATCAGCATGGTGGTGAGTAGATACAACATTTTCACTTTTGGGTGAAGTGTTCCTTTAACTGCAAAATAACTCATCTACTCACCCTCATGCCAGTTTTAACAGAGGTGAAATTTGTCCATATAACACAAATGGAGGTTGCCTTCACAACTTGGGGAGAAATGGTGACTGGTTCTCTCTGGCAACCCTCCTGTGTGTTATATGAACACACTTCAGCAGGCACGAAGTATGTGAAGTACACCTCAACTTTGCACTCAGTCACATAAGTCCTGAGTGAAGGTATAAGGCAACACAGCAGTGGTAAGAACATAGCAACCTAATGATTACAGTATGCACCTTGCTAACATGAAGGCAGAGACAGAAGAGGCGAGCATTGCTGAATGAAGTGACAGGGCATCAGCAAAGAATATTGGCAATTTTACATATCCAGATAAGAATAATGGCTGGTGGAGTTGGACAAACAAGAGTAGGGCATCTGAAACACGTATGAGTGTGTCTCATATTCGAGTCCTGAATACCATCGACCATTCAAAGTCCACAAGTTTTCTCAAATGCGTATGAGTGTGTCTCATATTGGAGTCCTGAATACCATCGACCATTCAAAGTCCACAAGTTGTCTCAAATGCGTATGAGTGTGTCTCATATTGGAGTCCTGAATACCATCGACCATTCAAAGTCCACAAGTTGTCTCAAAAGTGTGCTCACGTGTGGGTTGATACGCCACGCTTCATCGATTTGGAGCCTCTCTCAGGGTTAATGCCCATGAAGCACCTGTAAACAATAAGACAAGACAACAACTTTTACTTTCACATAAACATATATTGCATCGTTTATACAAGGCACATGCAGCAGTTCCCCTTTCCCTTAAGTAAACCCTACACCAGGGTTCCCAAACTTTTTTGTCTGAGGGTACCCCATAAATATCTTTTTAATCCGAAGCACCCCTACATTATAATTTTCACTCCCAGCACCTTATATTTATAGCATATCATCGTTGTCGGGTGGAAACCTTTTATGTCCAAAACCGTTAGTTTTGTATTTATCATCCATAAAATGTACTAAACTAGTGAAAAGGGATTAGGTTGAGAGGAAAACATTGAGATAATAGCCATTGTGGTTAGAACTGACTGAAAATAACTGTACTTCAAGTTTAAATGATACTAAATATTTGTCCAAATAAATACATTTCAAATATTATCAAATGATCTCGCGGCACCCTGTCACCCACTTTGAAAACCCCTGCCCTACACCACAGAAAGAAAGTAGTACTGAGAGTAAGTAACATTCAAGTATCAATGTTACAAGCAATCCAGTACAATGCTTCAGTACAATGTCAGTGTTACAATACCTCCAATCCAGAGTACACACACCATCCTCAGGAGCAGATTGGAGTTGTAGTAGATCGCGAAAACCACAGCTATCCAATAATGATCCCATCGTGTGACACAACTCACTTTATTTTGATCTACCTTGGACAATCAAGCAGGGGGTGCTTGGTAATTTCTCCGTCATCTGCACATCAGTGGCTGTGGCACACAGCTATAAAATAAATAAGACAAGACAAGACAACAACCACCTCAATGATTGACCATGCCCAAGAGATCTCAAGCTGACACCAAACTCTCTCCAGGACCTCTAAAACCTTATCTAGAACCTCAATCAATCTGTCAATCACATTAGATCTACTTTGTATTATTCTATGCCAAATTCTATTAGCAATGTTAAATTCTGTATAATACATTTTCAGTAGCCTATAAGTATAATACCTTTGGATAAACTCCAGAGTACAAGTGCCATCCTCAGGAAGGATACTGCAGATTGAAGTTGCAGTAGCCATCACGTGGTCCCATCTTATTCTTCAATGGACAGCATCCTTCATTATATCACCTGAACAGAGATACCCATCGTGTGATATTGTTAAGAGGTGAAATGCTAAATGCATTCCACAATACACACTACACACACACACACACACACACACACACACACACACACACACACACACACACACACACACACACACACACACACACACACACACACAATTTATTTATGCCCACAGAGTGGCTTCAGACACATTCCAGTATTTTTCTGACTTACATTATTTTCTAGGTATGCTTACATTATGATATTAAGGGGGAAAAAATCACCCTATGTCACCCTAATGACCATAATGTCTCACATGTGGAGGAAAGGGGAGGGGCGACTGGGCGAGGAGATTCCATCAAAGTCAAAACAAAGTTTTAATGTAGGCAATTAAATATATACATTTAATCCATGCATAAAGATTTAAGGACATTATACTTATGACGGGATTTTTGACGGAAATTAAGCTCCTACTGCAGTGGACACCGCAGGTAGGCTAATGATCAATCATTATCTGATGGTGTCACCCGTCGAATATCATCTACAGCAGTGGTTCTCAAAACTTGTGGTTCCACAAACCCCAATTTAACACTTATCAGCCAGTGGACGTCCATTTGAAAAGATATACGCCAGGGACCCCCATAAGAGAAGATTTTGAAGAATCTGTAGTGATTCCATTTTAATTTCAAGGACCCCCAGGACATATGTAATGGTATTTCTATCTCTGAGATGATATATGTTAATTTAACTCTCAGAATGTACAAATGGAACAAAATGGACCTGTTATCATTTAGCCAGGGACCCCCTGGAACTCCCTGAAGGACTCCTGCGGGGTCCCGTACCCCACTTTGAAAACCAATGATCTACACAGGCTCCCATTTGTCGTGACGCTTGGCTTGTGGATCGGTTGCTTTTACAACAGCAACTTTTAGCCACACTGGAGCATAAAACCTCCCCCGGTGCAAATATTATCATTGATATAGTTGAGAAGAACCAAATGGACCCGGCGTAAGGATACGTCCAACTGACACAAGGATTGTCTGTGGTTCTCAAAGTAGTGTCCGGTCATTATCGCGTCCGAGTGATGGAGTTCCAGATGGACCACAGCTAAATGATAGATATAGGAACCAAATGGACCCGTGTGGGTCTGTAACTTGTGCGTCGCGGGGAGTTCTTCCACGCGCGACGGCCGTATTGAACCGGGCAGGGAACGTTCCCTACCGCGGTCCGCTAGCTAGTAAGCAGCCGACATGATATAAATAAGCCCCGCTGACGTGCAGCCTATCGGCGGCAGAAACCACACAAGCACACCGGTGAACCGGCTTGGCGTAGCCTATAGACCGAGCGACGCGCGCCACTATGAGCTTGTATATCTGCTATTTAGTTAAAGCTATACTGTGTAAGATGCCCAACTAGTGGTCATTAGCCCTATAGCAAACCCCGCGGTCGCGTCCGCGTCTTTCGGCCGTTTTTCGTACCTTCAGACCCCCGCGTCTGCCTCCACCTCGCTGAGATCTATCTTTAGAGGGGTCCCTTGTTCCTGTGCGTTCAGTAATTCCAGAGATACGGACTCCTTCACCCTGCCTGGTAGGCGAAATTACCTAGAGACGGGATGGTACAAACGGGTGACAACAAATATGGCAGCCATAGCGACCCCACTTCAAGATGCGCTGTGATTGGCCGGCAGTTGTTGGCCGGTAGTGTGATGACGCAATTTTGGCGCGAGATCCGGTCCCCGGCAAGGATCACAGTTTACATATATAGAGAAGGCTTTACAGGCTGAAATTCACGGCGCGGATCTTCTAAAACTTTTGTGATTTAATAGTTAGGAGAATTTTAAGATTTGTTTTATAAAAAAAGTTACATAGTACAACTTTAAAGCGGTTTGTGAGGGAAAGACACATTTAACGCGACAGTTTAAATGTGTGTTTCCCTCACACACCGCTTTAACTAATAGCAGATATACAAGCTCATAGTGGCGCGCGTCGCTCGGTGTGTACGCTAAGCCGGTTCACCGGTGTGTTTGGGTGGTTTCTGCCGCTGGACAGGCGCACGTCAGCAGGGAAGCAGTGCTGCTTCAGAGCCTACAGCACACATACTTTGCTGGAGCAAGACTGAACCACAGGCGAAAGCACAACTAGTTGTCATTAAGGTGGAGGGGGTAAAAAAAGAGCGTGACTTACCTTATCAGAGCAATGTTATGAACTTCACATGACTTCTGAAAGTTCCTTTGAATTGAAATTGACTTCATAATTTCATAATTCCATCTTCACCATCAGTTCACTGCTTTCCCTCTCACAATGGATATAAATTTGAAATGTAATCCCACAATGCAGCACAGTACAAGTAATTTGTTGTGATATCACAGTAACATTCTGAACACAATATTTTATTGTGAGATATATTGTAAAGTGTTGTGTAATCCTGATAACAATTTAGAGTACAGTCATTTGTTGTGTTATCACAGATGATGGTGTGATTACACAGTAATATTCAGAATACAGTATTATATTGTGAAATAATAATGTAAAGTATTGTGAGATCCTGGTAATATTTAACAGTGTACCCCTAACCCTAACCCTAACCCTAACCCTAACCCTAACCCTAACCCTGTTTCGGAATGGAGGTGTTTCGGAATGGCGGTCTGACACCTTATCAATTCCATGCAAGTTGAGCTGGAAGTGAGCGATTGCAGAATTCTTTATATGGTGTTTTAAGGCAAAACAAGAACAGGAAAAGTGAAAAAAGGAGGAGAAACAATCTTAAACCAAATAACAAAGATGCATTATTGTCAGTTTTCCTGCTATAGAGCTCTTACCAGTCAGACGTCCTGGTCAGGTCCTGGTGATGTTCTGGTGATGTTCTGGTGATGTTCTGGTCAGGTCCTGGTGATGTTCTGGTCAGGTCCTGGTGATGTTCTGGTCAGGTCCTGGTGATGTTCTGGTGATGTTCTGGTCAGGTCCTGGTGATGTTCTGGTCAGGTCCTGGTGATGTTCTGGTCAGGTCCTGGTGATGTCCTGGTCAGGTCCTGGTGATGTCCTGGTCAGGTCCTGGTGATCCACTGCTGCTCTGTAGACAGTCGATGTCACACAGCTTATATGCAGCGAGCCGGGCGGGGACTGGATCAGCCATACATACTGAGATCTGGTCCAACTGGTTTCCTCAGGACCCGCCACCCATGCTTAGGCTACAAAGCAAAGCCCCACAGCCTGCCTGTGAGAATGTACAAACATTCCTGTGTCAAACCTTCCATGTTTCAACTCTGAAAATCCTGAGTTGTTTTGTCATGGCAAGACAGGAACATGTACATTTCATTCAATGGTTCATTGTAGGTTTGTCCTTTGTATTGTGTATTACATTATCTCTTATGTCATCTATCATCAGTTTCCTGATGAACATCCTTCCCCCTCCCAGCGATGGGTTCGTTGCTATGGTTTCTGTCGCTAAAACTGGTTTCACGTGTTTTACGATGACTAAAACCAAGACTAAATATTTTAATATTTCTGTTCTAGCTGTCAAATTTAGTGGCCCATTATCCCATGGAGTATCCCCAGGATACGACAAATATATTGACAATTCTATCGACAAATAAAAACTATACTAGACTAAAATGTTTATGTTAGGGAGGGACTAGTGCTGAACTAAAAGAAAAAAGTGTAAGGGTGTTTCTGTATCTAAAACTGGTTTTACGAGGCCAGGTTGCTACTCTCCAGTGGTGTAATGTAACTAAGTACATTTACTCAAGTACTGTATTTTAAGATTACTTTTACTCCACTACATCTCAGAGGCAAATATTGTACTTTTAGTTCACTAAAAACTTTAGTTACTTTGTAGATTTTGATAATTGTTACAAAACATGCGTTAACCACTTCAGTATATGTGTCCCAGCACCCCTGAGAGCCAGTCATTGCAATTTTTCTCATTTTCATGTTTTCATTTCATTTGAAAGCTGGGGATCATAGCTACAAAATGATATATTGGTTGTGGAGATTGACCCAACAGTTTTGAAGATATGGCTTATAGAATGATGCCATGCTGAAATAGTACTTTTGAGATATTCAAGTTTTAAATAAATTTCTAACCTGCAATGACCTGACTCCGCCACATGGGGAGCAATCTTCAATTCAATCTTCAATTCAAAGAAGCTTTATTGGCATGAGAACACAAACGTTTGGTGGAAAAAGTACCAACATTTTATAATAAAGTAAAGTATCAATTCTGCAATGTAGAATCACTCTGTTACAAGTGAAAGTCCAGAATAAAAAATGTACTTGAGTAAAAGTACAAAAGTATTGGTATCCAAATGTACTTAAAGTACCAAAAGTAAAAGTACAAAATGTTTGAAAATAGCAGATCTACAAGCTCACAACGCGTCGCACCGCAATGCGTTGTGAGCTTGTAGATCGTCTATTTTCAAATAGCCTTGGTATAACATAGGGCTAAAGTGGTTTATGTATGTTTTAAACTTTAGTTATTGCTCTCTAAAAAGATAATGCCACAACAGCATCTCAAGCATTATTGGGCTAAATGTAAAGACGCTACGCTGCGCCAACCGTGAAGCAGTTTAACCAATTTGCTACATACGTCTACACAAACGGTCAGATTACAAAGATAAATTGCTTAGTGAAGGCTCACAGATGTCACCATAGGGTACGCTCCAGCAGAATGTCCCGTAATGATCGTATTATTTAATGAGGAGCATTTTAATCCGATCGGTCGTCGTTTCCTTAAAAAGGTATTAATGTATCTAAGTGCAGTACACCTCGCAACCGATGGGGTCGCATGGCTGAAAAACAACAGAAAATGGCATCTGATCGGATTAAAATGCAGTTTATTAAACAATACGAAAGATACGGGTAATTCTGCATGAGCGTACCATACTGTGACATCTGTGAGACTTCAGTAAGCACTTTATCTTTGAAATATGAACGTTTTTGTAGACGTACGTAGCAAATAGGTTTAACTGCTCAACACGAGGTTGAAGTGAATGTATTACGTGCGCAACACCGTTAGCCTGTCGGCTAACTGTGCTTTATATAACATCGTCGAGTGTTTATGTAACTTCAGTCAGATTGAAGGATCATCTGACTCTGATAATGAACCACAATCTACAGGCTTAACCGCCTCGCGTTGTGAGCTTGTAGAAGAGAGCAACAATAGAGTTGGGTCACGTTTTATTTGTTTATAGCCTGCAGCTAGCGCTAGCTAACGCTAGCTAGCGTTAGCCGTTAGCCACTCATAGCCAGTCAACCAGAATAGTCTACTCTAAAGTCAACTTTCCGACGGCGAGTGAACGATTGCATTCCATCCATGTTTTCTTGGCTGTCAATTTATTGTCCAAAAAAACAAACACCCTGAACGTTAGAATTAGATAGTTTAGGACGACACTGATCTATTCAATGCTAAGCTAACTCAGTGACAAAGGAAGCTTCCGCACCGGAGCTTCACAGAAGACAAACGCATACGTCACAGACGCCTCCAGGCAGGAACGGATCATTTTCACCAGCGTAGAAGAAGAAACAGCGGAAGTGAACGGCGGAAGAATAATAAATAATAATACACAAAATCATACATTACGTGGTTAATAATTGTTCATTTGGAACACACGTGGCATTAAATTAATGGGATAAATACTGTGGGTTGCATCGCTAAGTAATGGAGTCCCGATATTACCGCATTTGGCTACAAACGGCTAACAAAGGCGTATTTTTTTAGCATTAGTTAGCATTTTTGCTAATTTCAACTGGGAGGACTAACAGAATTATGTACCGATCTCTCACATTAATTAAAAAAAGTCTTATTTACATGCAGAGTTAAGCTCTGGCGTTTAAGTGAAATGTAGCCTAGATATTATGAGATGCTGTTGTGGCATTATCTTTTTAGAGAGCAAAAAAAAAAAAAAAATCATTTTGGCTGTAGGGAATAATGACAGTCCCCGAAATGACTAGCTCTCAGGGGTGCTGGGCCACATATATGTTGGCCATTTGAAAATAGCAGATCTACAAGCTCACAAGTAGATCGACTATTTTCATTATGTTATAGAATTGAAAACTTGAGAAACGGGACATTCTGCACATTGAGTACTTTTTACTTTTGGTACTAAGCATATTTTGATGGCATAAATGTTGTACTTTTACTCAAGTAAATGTTTAATTCCAGACGTTTACTTAAATTTTTTACAATATAGAGCTATTTAACACCGTTACTGAACAAACACTATAGCAATGATTACTGTCACAATATAGAGCTATTTAAAGGAGGCATACAGACCAAAATAGGACCCCCCCTGAATGAGAATGTTTCCCCAGACCTTCTTACCTGGTTAGGTTGATATGCCTCAATTCTGCCCCTGTTCTGAGATTTGTAGATTAGTCCCATCAGCTAAAACGGGAATATAGCCTTTATACAAAAGCGCCCATTTCGGCCGCTTCCAAAGATTTTTTTTATTTTTTATGAACCAGACATGCTTCCAACAGACACCACACACGGTGTTTTAGCCTGTGAAGGGTTAATAGTTTGTTTACTGGGATAGAGAAACACGGGCAGAATGCTGCTGGGAGCTCTCGCGAGATTCTCGCGATACTTCCGCTCCAGCTCTCTGCAGCCTGGGCAGGAAGTCACCTACACCACTTGTTTTGTTTACATTGAATGCTGCAGAGCGACTCTTCTCATTCACTCTACTGGATTACAGCGAACAACAAACTTTTATTTGCGCAAATAATTTATTCAATAATGGCTGAAGAGTTTGAGTATGGAGACGAACCATACATGTTCGAACCACAATATACTGCAGAGGAGCTTCGTCGATAAATCAGACCGCACATCACCACCCCCTGCTGGTGGGTGGTGTGTAGTGTGGTCTGAAACAGACCATTCTGCCCACGTCAGAGCAGTGTAGGCCCACGTGAGACTCAGTAATGGACTCTGATTGGTGTCCTCTGCCCACGTGAGAGTCTAGTGGACTCTGATTGGTCCGTGAAAACTGTCATGGCGGAGTCAGACTCGACACGAATTATTTTAATAAACTATACAATAGTGCAGTTTCATTACGTTTTAATACCATGTTGCACTAACGTAAACATGCAATGACAGAAAGTAGTTCATAACATGTCTACGGTGGAGTTTTATGAAAGAAACTCTTTGCAGATAGAAAGAGGATACTCTGAGCTTTCCATACAGCCCCAATATTGGTGAGTTTGACGCTGTTTAATACAATCAGATAACAAAAAACTGTTTTGATGCATTGGTTGCCTATGGGAGGTATTGCAACCCTAGATTCATCCAATTGAAATAAAATCTAGTGTTGCAATTTGCGGCTAGTTTGATATTAATCACAGCCTACCTGGTTTCAACACATTACATGACACGGGTCTTCAACAGCACAGCAGCAGCAGCATACAGTAGAACACATCTGTGTAACGAAGAGTTCCAATGATTAATATAAAGCACAACAATAGGCAGCACAGCGGTTCAATCCCTCCACTCCGACATGTCTCCTTTCCGACATGTCTCCATTCCGACACTAACCCTATCTCTAACCCTAACCCTAAACCTTAGGCCCATGGGAGTGTCGCCACTCCGACAATAAGAAGTCAATTTCGGAGTGGCGACATGTCGGAATGGAGAGAGCCTCCCCAGCACAGCACAGCAGCATACAGTAGTACACATCTGTGTAATGAAGAGTTCCAATGATTAATATAAAGCACAACAATAGACAGCACAGCAACATACAGTAGAACACATCTGTGTAATGAAGAGTTCCAATGATTAATATAAAGCACAACAATAGGCTGTATATTTATTGTTTGCATCAGAGTTGTCCTGCACCAACCTGCAGCATGGATTCACTTCCTACTGCTGAGCAAGGAAGATCAAAGAAGGAATGGACACCCACGTCATTTTAGGCTCCATGGCCATCCGCCATGACACTCTCGGTGGCAAAACTGGCACCGGAGGTTGGGTGAATAACATTGGAGTATATGAGCGCCGGCTGGGGCAGCTCATGAACAAAAAATAATTCTGAACGATAAAGACCTTTATAAAACACTCAGCTCAGGAATATAAAAGAAAACATGTCACAGATTGTTTTGAGCTGTGTTGCTTTTCGGTGAGTACACTGTATAACATTATAGAGGCATCTAAAGAGCACAATTTACGTTTCTGAACTATATAGTATCGCGAGACTCTCCACCATTCCCTGTCTGGAATACAAATCTCGCGATAGCTCAGAGACAGAAACTATACTTGCCGCTGTTTAGGTGTTGGTTTAGGTGCCTCAATAACATTATGTACTGTGCACATCGAAAAGCAAGTGATTGTAAAAATACCTGTGATATGTCTTCTTTTATATTCCTGGAGCGATTATACAACAAAGGTCTCAATCGTTCAGAATTATTTTTTGTTCATGAGCTCAAAACCCACCTCTTCCATATTGCCTACCCCAGCTAACTCACTCCACTGTCCTTTTTGACCTCTATTGTTTTTAATTGGTTTTATCCTTTAGTTTTAAAGTGTTAGTCTAATAAAGTTGTTTTTACTTTTTAGTTTTCTCTTGCCCCCATGTAAAGCGTCTTTGGGTACTTAGAAAAGCGCTATATAAATCTGAGTTATTATTCTATCCTCTGATAGAGGTCTGATTTGCGGAGGAAGGACAGAATTCTCCTCTCCACAGCATGATGCTCCTTTCTCCAACTGAACAGTGTCCTATAATCCATTGTGATGATTCCAATAGCCTCCATTTCTTCACGCAGTCGAGCCCTCTCTTCTCTATACTTCTCACACTCAAAAAGTACATGATTGACAGTCTCTGCTCTCCCACACTCGCACAGCCTATCCAGGTGTTTCCCCACTGTTTTCAGACAGCTGGCTTAGCCTGGCTAGCCCGCAATGTCCAAACTTTAGCCTGGCCATTATCACCTGCTCCCTTCTGTTGCTCCCTAGTCCAGGGGTCTTCAACGTTTTCAGGCCAAGGACCCCTTAGTTGAGAGAGAGATGAATCAGGGACCCCTTATCTGAGAGAGAGATGAAGCAGGGACCCCTTAGCTGAGAGAGAGATGAAGCAGGGACCCCTTAGCTGAGAGAGAGATGAAGCAGGGACCCCTTAGTTGAGAGAGATGAAGCAGGGACCCCTTAGCTGAGAGAGAGATGAAGCAGGGATCCCTTAGCTGAGAGAGAGATGAAGCAGGGACCCCTTAGCTGAGAGAGAGATGAAGCAGGGACCCCTTAGCTGAGAGAGAGATGAAGCAGGGACCCCTTAGTTGAGAGAGAGATGAATCAGGGACCCCTTATCTGAGAGAGAGATGAAGCAGGGACCCCTTAGCTGAGAGAGAGATGAAGCAGGGACCCCTTAGCTGAGAGAGAGATGAAGCAGGGATCCCTTAGCTGAGAGAGAGATGAAGCAGGGACCCCTTACTTGAGAGAGAGATGAAGCAGGGACCCCTTAGTTAAGAGAGAGATGAAGCAGGGACCCCTTAGTTGAGAGAGAGATGAATCAGGGACCCCTTATCTGAGAGAGAGATGAAGCAGGGACCCCTTAGCTGAGAGAGAGATGAAGCAGGGACCCCTTAGCTGAGAGAGAGATGAAGCAGGGACCCCTTAGCTGAGAGAGAGATGAAGCAGGGACCCCTTAGTTGAGAGAGATGAAGCAGGGACCCCTTAGCTGAGAGAGAGATGAAGCAGGGATCCCTTAGCTGAGAGAGAGATGAAGCAGGGACCCCTTAGCTGAGAGAGAGATGAAGCAGGGACCCCTTAGCTGAGAGAGAGATGAAGCAGGGACCCCTTAGTTGAGAGAGAGATGAAGCAGGGACCCCTTACTTGAGAGAGAGATGAAGCAGGGACCCCTTAGCTGAGAGAGAGATGAAGCAGGGACCCCTTAGTTGAGAGAGATGAAGCAGGGACCCCTTACTTGAGAGAGAGATGAAGCAGGGACCCCTTAGTTGAGAGAGAGATGAAGCAGGGACCCCTTAGTTGAGAGAGAGATGAAGCAGGGACCCCTTAGTTGAGAGAGAGATGAAGCAGGGACCCCTTAGTTGAGAGAGAGATGAAGCAGGGACCCCTTAGCTGAGAGAGAGATGAAGCAGGGACCCCTTAGTTGAGAGAGAGATGAAGCAGGGACCCCTTAGTTGAGAGAGAGATGAAGCAGGGACCCCTTAGCTGAGAGAGAGAGAGATGAAGCAGGGACCCCCACAACCTGTTCATAGATTCCATATAGTTTCATTGTCAATACTTAATAAACTTGACCTTTCACTCTGTACTTAGTCTGCTCTTTTTGACCTCTACACCAAAGCTCTTTGCCAAAAATAGCCAATCTTGTAGATCTGCTATTTTTGGCTGCAGTTTTCAGAATATGGACACTAGGGTTCAAGTGGTTAATATAAAAAAGGAGAAAAAAAGTTTCCATCACTCAAAGATTTGGAGGACCCCCTGTAGTAACTCTGAGGACCCCCTAGGGGTCCCGGACCCCCTGTTGAAGACCCCTGCCCTACTTCCCTGCCCCAACACTATTTTGGATGCCATAATAAAACCTTCCTCTTGTTTCCCCCTCCCGTTCGTTTTGCCACCTCCTAATTATCTCCTTCTTTGTTTTGCTTGGGTACTCTGAGATACCCAGGGCTGTGCCCACATCCACATCGGTCAGGGTACTAAAGTATCGTTCGATTTTCAATAGGAATTCAATTTAAAAAAATCATTTTTCTCTCAATTTTCTAATTTTCCAGCTCCCCATAAAATCAAATATTGGTTCATTTTTCCAATTTTCTAGCTTGCAAAAAAATCAGGAAAATGCTTCAATTTTGCTTCAATTTTTTAAATGTGTGATTCGTCTTTGTCATTATTTGATTTGGAACCGACAAAGGAAAAACATCTTTAAAAAAGGTATTTTTCATTTTTTACCACATTACGAATATCAAAAAATTGACCAATTTTTTCAATTTTCTAGCTTGCAAAAAAATCAGGAAAATGCTTCAATTTTTTAAATGTGTGATTCATATTTGTCATTATTTGATTTGGAACCGACAAAGGAAAAACATCTTTAAAAAAGGTATTTTTCATTTTTTTACCACATTACGAATATCAAAAAATGGACCAATTTTTCCAATTTTCTAGCTTGCAAAAACATCAGGAAAATGCTTAAATTTTTTAAATGTGTGATTCGTCTTTGTCATTATTTGATTTGGAACCGACAAAGGAAAAACATCTTGAAAAAGGTATTTCTTAATTTCTTACCCCATTACAACAATCAAAAAATGGGCCCATTTTTCCAATTTTCTAGCCCACAAAAAAATCAGGAAAATGCTTAAAATTTGCTCAATTTTTTGAATGTGTGATTCATATTTTGGCATTATTTGATTTGGAACCGACAAACAAAAAATAGGCCCATTATTCAATTTTCAAGTCCAGGAAAGAAATCGTCATCATGAATGTCACGTGACCACGTGTCAAGTCACATGGTACACAACTTCAAAATAAAAGCTGTAGGCTAGTCTAACATCCAAGTAATAGGATCAACATGCAGGCAGGCAGGGGGTCCATGAGGGGTTTACAAGGGGGTCCATGGCTGGTTCCCAAAGTGTGGTTTGCGGACCCCCAGGGTTTCTATGGCTGGTTCACAACAGCCTGGTACACGTACAGCCATGGCTGGTTCCCAAAGTGTGGTTCGGGGACCTCTTGAGGTCCATGACGGATTTCCAAGGGGGTCCATGGCTGGTTAGCAATAAATGTGGTTCGGGGACCTCTGGGGGTCCCTGAGGGGTTTCCAAAGGGGTCCATGGCTGGTTAGCAATAAGTGTAATTGCGACCGTAGGTCGCTACTTACTATCACAGCCTGCACAAACTGTCCGTCTGTCTGTCTGTCTGTCTGTCTGTCCCTCTGTCTGTCACACCTCACACGTCACACTATTGCCCTGCTCATATCTCCGCAACCGTTGGCCCGATCCATGCCAAATTTTGCACACACGCTCCTTGCCTGCCAACCTACAACCTCCATGGACCCCCGGACCTCCAGGGACCCCCAGGTCCCTGGGGGACCCCCAGATGTAAAAAATGACCAAATATGCAAAAATGACCAAATGACCACCCCAACGGGGCTGCTCACGGGGAATTCCCGGGGACCACCGACTCCTGCTGCTCCAGAACGGATGCCAAAGTGGTGGCGCCCCCAGTGGAGGACCCCCTCCACTGCAGCTCACATAAAATGCCGTAACTCGGGCTAGGAGCGTCCGGGAGAGCCGGGGCCGGTACCTATTCGTCCGCCAAGGCAACACGGAGACCCCACCCCTCATTTCTCACATGGCCCTCTTCTAGCGCCACCATGAGGCCGATTCTTGCTAAACACATTTTTGGACACTGCTCCTACAGATTTTGCCCTAAAATCACGCACATCGGTACACAGTATGTCTACACATTGCCCACACAACTAGGAACCAATGGCAGTTACAGCCCTCTTTGTGTATACATGTGACCTACGGTCGCTTATCTCCCGATTAGGGAGTCTTACTGGTAGTGTAATAGGTGAAATAGTGTAATAGTGCATTACTTGTAATATTGAAATAGCATAAATGTTATTGCGACCGTTATGTCGCAGTTACTATCAAAACCTCGACCAGCTGTGAGTCCGTCCGTCCGTCCGTCCGTCCGTCAGTCAGTCAGTCAGTCTGTCTGTCTGTCTGTCACACGTCACACTTTTGCCCTGCTCATATCTCCGCAACCGTTGCCCAGATCCATGCCAAATTTTGCACACATACTCCTTGCCTGCCAAACCACAACCTCCACCCATCAATTCACACATGACCCTCTTCTAGCGCCACCATGAGGCCGATTCTTGCAAAACAAATTTTTGGACACAGCTCCTAAATTTTTGGTCCTAAAATCACGCAAATCGGTACACAGTATGTCTACACTCGTGTCATCAACATGGATCTGTCCCATATAGCGCCACCTTCAGGCCGATTTTTGAAAACACATTTTTGGACACTGCCCTAAAATCACCCTATTAGGGAGTCTTACTGGTAGTGTAATAGCGCAATAAGGGTAATAGTGTAATATTGTAATAAGTGTAATAATATAATAGTGTCATTGCGACCGTCAGGTTGCAGTTACTATCAAAACCTCCACCAGCTGTCAGTCTGTCAGTCAGTCTGTCAGTCAGACTTTCAGTCACACTTTTTCCCTTCTCATAGTGATTTTGGCTGCCAAACCACTACCCCCATTTCTCCCTCTTCTAGCGCCACCATGAGGCCGCTTCTTGCAAAACACATTTTTGGACACTGCTCCTACAAATTTTGCCCTAAAATCACGCAAAGCGGTACACAGTATGTCTACACTGGGTTGACACTGTCCAAGATAGCGCCACCATCAGGGCGATTTTTCAAAGACATTTTTGGACTCTGCTTTTACAGATTTTGCCGTAAAATCACGCAAAGCGTAAAATCACAGCAAAGCGTGATTTTAGGATGCCCTGATGGTGGCGCTATCTCGGACAGATCCATGCTGATGACATGAGTGTAGACATAATGTGTACCGCTTTACGTGATTTTAGGGCAGAATTTGTAGGAGCAGTGTCCAAAAAAGTATGTGTTTTGCAAGAAGCGGCCTCATGGTGGCGCTAGAAGAGGGAGAAATGGGGTAGTGGTTTGGCAGCCAAAACCACTATGAGAAGGGCAAAAGTGTGACTGAAAGTCTGACTGACAGACTGACTGACAGACTGACAGCTGGTGGAGGTTTTGATAAGAATGCACTATTACACTATTTCACCTATTACACTACCAGTAAGACTCCCTAATCGGGAGATAAGCGACCGTTGGTCGCTTATCTCCACAAAAAGGCCAAAAGTTTGTTTTACCAAAATCGTCCTGATGGTGGCGCTGGATGGGACAGATGCGTTTTGATTACATGACTGTAGAGATACTGTGCGATTTGTGTGATTTTAGGGCAAAATCTGTAGGAGCAGTGTCCAAAAATGTGTTTAAAAAAATCGGCCTGAAGGTGGCGCTAAATGGGACAGATCCATGTTGATGAGATGAGTGTAGACATACTGTGTAGCGATTTGCGTGATTTTAGGGCAAAGATTGTAGGAGCAGTGTCCAAAAATGTGTTTTAAAAAATCGGCCTGAAGGTGGTGCTATATGGGACAGATCCAAGTTGATGACATGAGTGTAGACATACTGTGTACCGATTTGTGTGATTTTAGGGCAAAAATTTTAGGAGCAGTGTCCAAAAATGTGTTTTGCAGAATCGGCCTCATGGTGGCGCTAGAAGAGGGCCATATGAGAAATGAGAGGTGGGGTCTCCGCGCTGCCGAGGCGGACGAATAGGTACCGGCCCCGGCTCTCCCGGTCGCTCCTAGCCCGAGTTAAGGCATTTTATGTGAGCTGCAGTGGAGGGGGTCCTCCACTGGGGGCGCCACCACTTTTGCATCCGTTCTGGAGCACCAGGAGTCGGTGGTCCCCGGGAATTCCCCGTGAGCAGCCCCTTTGGGGTGGTCTTTTTTGCACATTTGGTCATTTTTTACACCTGGGGGTCCCCCAGGGACCTGGGGGTCCCTGGAGCTCCGGGGGTCCTTCGAGGTTGTAGTTTGGCAGGCAAGGAGTTTGTATGGAAATTTTGGCATGGATCGGGGCAACGGTGGCGGAGATATGAGTAGGGGGAAAGTGTGACGTGTGACGAGTGACGTGACGGAGGGAAGGACAGGCTGACGGCTGGTGGAGGTTTGGATAGTAGAGAGTGTAAAAGTAACTGCGACCTCGCAATTAAACACACTTATTGCTAACCAGCCATGGACCCCCTTGGAAACCCCTCAGGGACCCCCAGAGGTCCCCGAACCACACTTTGAGAACCAGCCATGGACCCCCTTGGAAATCCGTCATGGACCTCCAGAGGTCCCCGAACCACACTTTGGGAACCAGCCATGGCTGTACGTGTACCAGGCTGTTGTGAACCAGCCATAGAAACCCTGGGGGTCCCCAAACCACACTTTGGGAACCAGCCATGGACCCCCTTGTAAACCCCTCATGGACCCCCTGCCTGCCTGCATGTTGATCCTATTACTTGTTGGATGTTAGACTAGCCTACAGCTTTTATTTTGAAGTTGTGTACCATGTGACTTGACACGTGGTCACGTGACATTCATGATGACGATTTCTTTCCTGGACTTGAAAATTGAATAATGGGCCTATTTTTTGTTTGTCGGTTCCAAATCAAATAATGCCAAAATATGAATCACACATTCAAAAAATTGAGCAAATTTTAAGCATTTTCCTGACTTTTTTGTGGGCTAGAAAATTGGAAAAATGGGCCCATTTTTTGATTGTTGTAATGGGGTAAGAAATTAAGAAATACCTTTTTCAAGATGTTTTTCCTTTGTTGGTTCCAAATCAAATAATGACAAAGACGAATCACACATTTAAAAAATTGAAGCATTTTCCTGATTTCTTTGCAAGCTAGAACATTTGAAAAATTGGTCAATTTTTTGATATTCGTAATGTGGTAAAAAAATGAAAAATACCTTTTTTAAAGATGTTTTTCCTTTGTCGGTTCCAAATCAAATAATGACAAATATGAATCACACATTTAAAAAATTGAAGCATTTTCCTGATTTTTTTGCAAGCTAGAAAATTGAAAAAATTGGTCAATTTTTTGATATTCGTAATGTGGTAAAAAATGAAAAATACCTTTTTTAAAGATGTTTTTCCTTTGTCGGTTCCAAATCAAATAATGACAAAGACGAATCACACATTTAAAAAATTGAAGCAAAATTGAAGCATTTTCCTGATTTTTTTGCAAGCTAGAAAATTGGAAAAATGAACCAATATTTGATTTTATGGGGAGCTGGAAAATTAAAAAATTGAGAGAAAAATGATTTTTTAAAATTGAATTCCTATTGAAAATCGAACGATACTTTAGTACCCTGACCCACATCCTCCCTACCCAAGGCCTCTTTGGCTGCCCACATGGGCTGGGACCCAGGGACCTGCTGGCCATTGGGAAAAGCGGGACAACTCCCGAACAGCTGGTTCATTCCCGCCCGGTCCAGGCCGGCCATTAGGAAAAAAATAAAAATAAAATGTCTGCCTTCGTTCCATTTTGGGTGCTGGGTGGCCAACAAAGTAAATTGTCACTGTCGGGCAGAAACCTTGTATCTCCAAGTTTAAAATTTGTAATTTTTTTCGCAAAGCAAAGCCCTGCTTCATCATACAAGGCCGTTGCACAAAAGTAATGAAAACAGCAGATCTACAAGCACACTGTGTGCTTGTAGATCGGCTGTTTTCACTAGTTTAAATCATTTTTAAAATGATAATTACAAAACAAACGGTTTTGGACATACAAGGTTTCCACCAAACGACAAAATATAACTAATGTAATTGGCCCACTGGCTTGTCTGAAATGGCAGATCTTTGAGTAGCAGCCGCGCTATAGAGAGAGATCTCTCTCTATAGCGCACAATGAGGGCCTCTACAACTCTTTTTCCCGGGCTGAATCAGGGGCCCAGCACGTCCCTGCTCGCTCTACTCTATAAAGTGCAGTTAGCAGCTCACAGATTAGGTCCAGTCTGACCCGTGACCCCCCCCCCCCTGCAGAGCCATAAGCGCAGCCTCCGAGTCCGAGCAGATAACCACCTGCTGCGGCCCCACTTCCTCAACCCAATGTACTGCCCATATCAAGGCCACCACTTCTGAGGTGAAGACTGAAACCCCGTTTGATAGCCGTCTGCTCTGGGTGATCCGCAAGGAGGGACTGCGAACCCCACCTTTTTACTGTTTGGATCCATAGAACCATCTGTGAATATTTGTATGTGGTTCTGCCCATTTCTCCCTCATCCTCTCCCTCACCCAGTCCTCTGGGTCTCCACTACTCTTCTCCCTCTTCCTCTCAGCAATGTTAAGGTCAACCTTCACTTTAGGTAGCAGCCATGGGGGGACAGAAGGCCAGACCACTGCCGTACCCCTGTGTACCCCACTCAGTCCCAGATCCTCCTCCTCCGTTCTTATTCTGTATACAAAGCTCCCGCTTTCCCCACCTCCCCACTCCCAGCACTCCTCCAGCAACTGTCTGCCTGGGTGGACTTGATCATGCCCATACAGTTTGGCTTCGTAGTGTAAGGCTAGCCTCCTTCTCCTTAATGCTCACCCGATAGGGGTGTTTCTCCCATCTCCACCAGCTAGGCTGGGATTGGGGTTGAGCAAAACGCCCCACAACACACTCTTAGCGCTTTTGCCTGCCAGGGTCGGCCCCAGGAAATAATCAGCAGGGGGGCCTTCATTTTTCCAGGGTGGGCACTTTATTTTTCAACACCCCATATTTAGCAAATTCTCACCTAAACAGCAACGCAGTTAAAGTGCTTTGGAAAATGCTACAAATAGGCTAATTGTTCAATCAATCAGGCACCAATAACAACAAATAAAATTATAACAGCCGTAAACACAGGGCTGCCAAGTCTCACGCTTTGAGCGTGAGAGTCACGCAATTTAACCTCTTCTCACACCACACGCCACACGCCACACATGCCATGTCTCACACATTTTTACAGCCATCCCACAGACCTCTGTCACCTCTCCCTAAAGTTGTGGGGGTTTTCTCACTCGGTAAAAGTCGCACAGAGAATTCTAAGCGCAGTGAATGCAGCTGCTCTGCTCCTCCACTCTCTCTCCCCTCTACACACACACACATGCAGGCGACCGAGAGAGAGAGAGAGAGAGAGAGAGAGAGAGCCCTACAGACGGCGGTTGCTGCAATGCTTTCTCGCTTGGATCAGCGGGGCCGGGGATAGCGCCGCCCCCGCGGTGGAGAAACACACTCACTCCGCGAGTAAACGCCGGGCGATATTTCACAAAGATGACCACAATCCAGCTCTTGCCTCCCGCGAGCGCATGCACGAACGAGCCCACGCGCAATAATTTCATGGGTATAGCCTACAATATCCACTTGTCTTGAACCCTAATATCCCCATATTCTTAGGAGGGCTTTAGTAGTGTCGGTTTGCACCAACACTACCAACACTACTACTCTACTAGAGGGAAGAATCCCAGTAGCCCAGTGGTTCTCAACTTGTGGGTCGGGACCCCCAGGGGGGTCCCCAAATTATTTTGTGGGGGTCGCCATGATTAGCCTAACTTAATGTGTAACATTGTTTTCTCACTCAACAGTAAACAAACCAACATAAAGTTTAAGTGTATAGAGGGTATCTGCACATTTCTAAAGTGACAATTTAAGGACTT
>NW_027664716.1:0-26191 GCF_963921795.1 Nannobrachium achirus | reverse complement strand
TTATATTCACACTTAAATAATTAAAACACAACAATAACAAACTTTGACCAAGACTTTTTTTTCCCCCATGTAGGCTACTAACATTTATGGAATTGAATGGCTTCTTTGAAAATCAAACAAACCATAGTATGCTTTGGGAAATTGTCGTACATACTCAATGGATTATGCCAGACCACCAGGGTATGACATGAACCAATGAAAGGTTTCTCCTGGATCTGAACACTTACTAACCCTGGCATCCTAAATTTAGGCAAATTCTTTGAAAGAACAACAATCCTTAAATATAGCTCAAAACACACCACATTGCAACACGCTTTGAGCTTGTTGCAAAAATAGCCCATCTATAAGCTAACAACGCAATACGACACGTTATGAGCTTGCTATCCAGATCTGCTATTTTCAATATGTGTTCGCCTATT
This sequence comes from Nannobrachium achirus, assembly GCF_963921795.1. Classification (NCBI taxonomy): domain Eukaryota; kingdom Metazoa; phylum Chordata; class Actinopteri; order Myctophiformes; family Myctophidae; genus Nannobrachium; species Nannobrachium achirus. The sequence continues at coordinate 25,772 of NW_027664716.1, read as the reverse complement.
CTTCCATAGGGTCCATGTGGTTAATCATATCTCGCATTAGGTGACAGGTCTGAGCTAGTACTGTATACTTTTCATCGTAGACTTGATGCACTTAGTGGAGAAGGTAGGAACTTTCAACTAGGTTGGGGGGTGACCGTAACTTTAATGTGTAGAGTGGCCGAGGCCGTCTGGTAATCAGAATGTCTCGCATTTGCCTAAAGGGACTCCCAGGGAGTATACGAGTCGAAGTGCCCCTGAGCAAGCCCCAACAGCCCATCCCACCCCATAAGGTCTGCCCTCTACCTGGCAATGCTGGCCACAACCCAATAACGATGTAATAGTTAATAGATGTTTTTCAGGTGTCATGTAGATAGATGTAGGGGTATGGCCAGTAGTGTAGTCTGGGGTCACTTCACCTTTCGGGGTTGTAACCGGTCTGGAGCGGAAACCACAACACGTCATGTTGTAGTACTCAAAGGACTACAATTTGCCGGAAAGATCAAACCGGATTCAGTTTTAACCCAAAATATTCTCCTGCGCTCAAGGACATACTTTTAGGGCCTACCTAATAACCTCCTTGATGCGGAGTAGTTTTGCTTTTGAAAAATTTGTTTGGTATATGCATCTTTTTGTCCAACTGTTAGCGACTGGCAAGACTACACTAGGCTGCTCCAGCATTTTAATAGGGATTGGGGAAACAAACGGAGGGAACTAAATCAAAGCGACGCCACTTCTTCTAGTGGTTTCCGCGCTTTAGCGGAAACCAAACGGCTGTTGTGAACGAACACCAGGCTTTCCCCCAGAAAGCCTGGTAGGCGAGGTTACCAGCAGTGTAACCTAGTTGAAAGTTTCAACCTGTAGAGGCCACTGCAACACAAGTTTCCTGAATTATGTGACTTGGGGTGAAGTTAATCTTAAAATATAAATAACTGAAAAACAGGCCAGTCTGCTTCATAAAACCGTTAACTTAATAGAGACTGTTACACCATTTGTTGGGTAGCCTAAGCCCTAAGGCAGCAATTGTATTATTTTTTTTCTTTTCTTTTTTTACCAATATGATCTTCAGCGTCTTGATGTTGCCCGGCCTGACCTCCTTTTGTTTGTTGCTTTGGCCTTCCCTGTACTGGCCTTCTCTGGTACAACAGTCTTCTCTGGTACAGAAATCTCCTCTGGTGAAACAGAAGCTTCTTGAACCTGCTGTTCTGTGGCCTCTTCAACAGCCTCCAGTGGTTGTGACAGTGGCCCTTCACACAGTTCAGATGAACTCTCCCAAGCTACACAAGCCTGGGACGCTGCATGCTCCATCGTGGTGACAGGGTCAAAAGCTGGGTGTGTGGAGCTGGAACCTGCTGTAGCAGCGGTGTCGATACTCTGTGGCATTGAGGTGGATTCTGGTTTCTTTTTTCTCTGGCGGTCTTTTGGTAGTCTCACTCGGGTGATGGTAACAGTAGGCCGCATGAACTGATTATTACTCTTTACGTCATCAACCTCACTGGAGTCAGTGATGATGTGGCTGCCACTTCCATCCAAGTCTGTGGTGGTGTCTGATACAGAGCTGAGGTGGTCTTCAGAGGCAAAGGCTGTAGTGGACTTTGATGAAACCCGCTGGTTGTGCAGGCTTCTGTACTTCTATTAAGTGAAAGAGTACCACAGTTTATTTTTAAGTAAATGTATTAGAATAACAACTAACTTGATGTACAGTACATAAATGTATGTTAGTGTCATACGCACACGTGCATTTAGAGATCTGGAATGGTTTGAGACATTACATTCATTGAATCAATAAAAATAATTTTAACGAACCACAAAGAGGCATGTACTATAGCAGCTTCTCAAAACAATTAAAACAAAACAATAACACCTATATGCTATATAATAGTACTTTGCAATAACAACAAAGACACTCCTTTAATGTGGGAGAAATGTGTAACCTCCAGGGACGTGCTGGCCATTGGGAAAAGCGGGACAACTCCCGAACGGCCGGTTCATTATCGGTCGGTCCAGGCCGGGCCATTAGGAAAAAATGAAACTGTTTGCACAAAAGTAAAAATTTTACTGTTTGCACAAAAAGTAGTGAAAACAGCAGATCTACAGTGCGAGGCGTTGTGTGCTTGTAGATCGGCTGTTTTGACTAGTTTAAATCATTTTTTTTTTGGACATACACAGTGGCGAAACTAGCCCCCGGTGTGCCCCGATGCGAGATTTTCACCAAGTGCCCCACAACAACAACAACAACAACAACAACAACAACAACAACAACCACCACCACCACCTTTTTTCTACAGCGCAAATGCAGACAGCGCAAATGCGGGACACCAGGCTCCAACAGAAGACATCAACACACTCGCCATCTAATTCATGACAATATGTAGCCCAACCAAGTAGTGTCTCACTGTCTCCATCTCTCTGTGGTGCTAATGAACTCTTCCCTATGGCACTCCAACACAACAACTCTGACATTAGTCTTCACACTACAAACATCACCACGCCGTTTTTCCAAAACAGCATTATAAATATCATCCATTAAGACAACTAGGCCTACATTAATGACAGCACACAGTTTAATTGACAGTGATGCATCACTGCAAACCAGCATTATTTATATTAATTACTTAACTCACCTGCTAAAGTAAGGTGGATGACAACAACAAGACCAGTTGGGCACGTTTTGTTCCATATTCCACAGTGTCTTGGTTTTAGAGAGCATGGCAAATATTAACTGTTCCCCAAAGTCGTGTGTTGAAACTTTATATTCCATAATGCCCGAGAGTGTTGTTTTTACTTCAGAAGTTCAGAACGTCTCTTCAGCCTGTGTTCCGTCAGCAGCACTAAGGGGCCCTGTCATAGCTTCCTGTCATACCAGTGGACATTTCAAAACAAGAGTCATTGTATTGGATATTTGTAAAGTGATCATTCAACACATGTTTTATTTTGAAATGGTAGCAGCCTACTACAGGAAATGCAACAGATCAGGACAGAAGCGGCTCCGTCTGTATACATTGTTATTATTAGATTATTTATTTTTTCTCCTCCACCTGCGTGTGCCCCTGGACGTCCCGGGCCCTAATGCGCATGCGTCAGCTGCGTCAGCGGTAGTTACCCCCCTGAATACATGTGCATATCATATGGAAACTAGAAAATATTGTTCCTTCGAAACAATTGTGGGCTCGCTTCAAGCCAGAAAACAATGTCTATAAAAGTACAAAATGTCAAGATCGCAGGCAGTGCTCTCTTTGACGTTACTGAAATTAGCTGCATGCATGATTTGAGGCATTTTGTTCCAAAAATGTGTTATGCAAAAGTTGACCCGCTGGTGGCGCTATAACAGGCCAATGTGAGAAGGGAGGCATCTGTTCCTTGACCTAGTGGGAATGTGCTTGCAAGATTTCACGCATATCGCAGGCTGTATTCATGAATTAATTAAAAAATAAAGTGTGCATGCGTGTGTGCGTGCGTGAATGAATGAATAAATAATAAAGTGTGCGTGCGTGCGTGCGTGCGTGCGTGCGTGCGTGCGTGCGTGCGTGCGTGCGTGCGTGTGTGCACGTGCGTTCGTTCGCTCGCTCGCTCGCACGCACGCACGCACGCACGCAAGCACGCACACACGTGTGTGCACGTGCACTTTATTTATTTATTCATTCATTCATTGAATGAATGCGTTCGTGGAACGAATGCTCACTACGGTCATCTGTATTTTTTAAGCCCTGGGAAACCCACCTTAACGCCCTCATTAGCATAATGTATGCAAGCATAATGTATGCGCAACACGCCCACACGCATTTCCAAACCATGCACCAGCCCCAATTTTCATACGTCGACTAAGCTCCTCCCCTTCATTTACATACGGTCGTCTGCATTTTTTACGCGCTGGGAAACCTACCTTAACACCCTCATTAGCATAATGTATGCGAGCATAATGTATGCGAACCACACCCAAACGCATTTCCAAACCAGGCCCCGCCCCAATTTTCATACGTCGACTAAGCTCCTCCCCTTCATTTACATACGGTCGTCTGCATTTTTTACGCGCTGGGGAACCCACCTTAACGCCCTCATTAGCATAATGTATGCGAGCATAATGTATGCGAACCATACCCAAATGCATTTCCAAACCATGCCCCGCCCCCAATTTGCATACGTCGACTAAGCTCCTCCCCTTCATTTACATACGGTCATCTACATTTTTTACGCGCTGGGAAACCTACCTTAACACCCTCATTAGCATAATGTATGCGAACCACACCCAAACGCATTTCCAAACCCTGCCCCGCCCCAATTTTCATACGTCGACTAAGCTCCTCCCCTTCATTTACATACGGTCGTCTGCATTTTTTACGCGCTGGGAAACCCACCTTAACGCCCTCATTAGCATAATGTATGCGAGCATAATGTCTGCAAACCACGCCCACACGCATTTCCAAACCATGCCCCGCCCCAATTTGCATACGTCGACTAAGCTCCTCCCCTTCATTTACATACGGTCGTCTGCATTTTTTACGCGCTGGGGAACCCACCTTAACGCCCTCATTAGCATAATGTATGCGAGCATAATGTATGCGAACCATACCCAAATGCATTTCCAAACCATGCCCCGCCCCCAATTTGCATACGTCGACTAAGCTCCTCCCCTTCATTTACATACGGTCATCTACATTTTTTACGCGCTGGGAAACCTACCTTAACACCCTCATTAGCATAATGTATGCGAACCACACCCAAACGCATTTCCAAACCATGCCCCGCCCCAATTTTCATACGTCGACTAAGCTCCTCCCCTTCATTTACATACGGTCGTCTGCATTTTTTACGCGCTGGGAAACCCACCTTAACGCCCTCATTAGCATAATGTATGCGAGCATAATGTCTGCAAACCACGCCCACACGCATTTCCAAACCATGCCCCGCCCCCAATTTGCATACGTCGCCTAAGCTCCTCCCCTTCATTTACATACGGTCGTCTGCATATTTTACGCGCTGGGAAACGCCACTTAACAGCCTCATTAGCATAATTTATGCGAACCACACCCACACACATTTCCAAACCATGCACCGCCCGCAATTTTCATACGTCGACTAAGCTCCTCCCCTTCATTTACATACGGTCGTCTGCATTTTTTACGCGCTGGGAAACCCACCTTAACGCCCTCATTAGCATAATGTATGCGAGCATAATGTATGCGAACCATACCCAAACGCATTTCCAAACCATGCCCCGCCCCCAATTTGCATACGTCGCCTAAGCTCCTCCCCTTCATTTACATACGGTCGTCTGCATTTTTTACGCGCTGGGAAACCCACCTTAACGCCCTCATTAGCATAATGTATGCGAGCATAATGTATGCGAACCATACCCAAATGCATTTCCAAACCATGCCCCGCCCCCAATTTGCATACGTCGACTAAGCTCCTCCCCTTCATTTACATACGGTCATCTACATTTTTTACGCGCTGGGAAACCTACCTTAACACCCTCATTAGCATAATGTATGCGAACCACACCCAAACGCATTTCCAAACCATGCCCCGCCCCAATTTTCATACGTCGACTAAGCTCCTCCCCTTCATTTACATACGGTCGTCTGCATTTTTTACGCGCTGGGAAACCCACCTTAACGCCCTCATTAGCATAATGTATGCGAGCATAATGTCTGCAAACCACGCCCACACGCATTTACAAACCATGCCCCGCCCCCAATTTGCATACGTCGACTAAGCTCCTCCCCTTCATTTACATACGGTCATCTACATTTTTTACGCGCTGGGAAACCTACCTTAACACCCTCATTAGCATAATGTATGCGAACCACACCCAAACGCATTTCCAAACCATGCCCCGCCCCAATTTTCATACGTCGACTAAGCTCCTCCCCTTCATTTACATACGGTCGTCTGCATTTTTTACGCGCTGGGAAACCCACCTTAACGCCCTCATTAGCATAATGTATGCGAGCATAATGTCTGCAAACCACGCCCACACGCATTTCCAAACCATGCCCCGCCCCCAATTTGCATACGTCGCCTAAGCTCCTCCCCTTCATTTACATACGGTCGTCTGCATATTTTACGCGCTGGGAAACGCCACTTAACAGCCTCATTAGCATAATTTATGCGAACCACACCCACACACATTTCCAAACCATGCACCGCCCCCAATTTTCATACGTCGACTAAGCTCCTCCCCTTCATTTACATACGGTCGTCTGCATTTTTTACGCGCTGGGAAACCCACCTTAACGCCCTCATTAGCATAATGTATGCGAGCATAATGTATGCGAACCATACCCAAACGCATTTCCAAACCATGCCCCGCCCCCAATTTGCATACGTCGCCTAAGCTCCTCCCCTTCATTTACATACGGTCGTCTGCATTTTTTACGCGCTGGGAAACCCACCTTAACGCCCTCATTAGCATAATGTATGCGAGCATAATGTATGCGAACCATACCCAAATGCATTTCCAAACCATGCCCCGCCCCCAATTTGCATACGTCGACTAAGCTCCTCCCCTTCATTTACATACGGTCATCTACATTTTTTACGCGCTGGGAAACCTACCTTAACACCCTCATTAGCATAATGTATGCGAACCACACCCAAACGCATTTCCAAACCATGCCCCGCCCCAATTTTCATACGTCGACTAAGCTCCTCCCCTTCATTTACATACGGTCGTCTGCATTTTTTACGCGCTGGGAAACCCACCTTAACGCCCTCATTAGCATAATGTATGCGAGCATAATGTCTGCAAACCACGCCCACACGCATTTACAAACCATGCCCCGCCCCCAATTTGCATACGTCGACTAAGCTCCTCCCCTTCATTTACATACGGTCATCTACATTTTTTACGCGCTGGGAAACCTACCTTAACACCCTCATTAGCATAATGTATGCGAACCACACCCAAACGCATTTCCAAACCATGCCCCGCCCCAATTTTCATACGTCGACTAAGCTCCTCCCCTTCATTTACATACGGTCGTCTGCATTTTTTACGCGCTGGGAAACCCACCTTAACGCCCTCATTAGCATAATGTATGCGAGCATAATGTCTGCAAACCACGCCCACACGCATTTCCAAACCATGCCCCGCCCCCAATTTGCATACGTCGCCTAAGCTCCTCCCCTTCATTTACATACGGTCGTCTGCATATTTTACGCGCTGGGAAACGCCACTTAACAGCCTCATTAGCATAATTTATGCGAACCACACCCACACACATTTCCAAACCATGCACCGCCCGCAATTTTCATACGTCGACTAAGCTCCTCCCCTTCATTTACATACGGTCGTCTGCATTTTTTACGCGCTGGGAAACCCACCTTAACGCCCTCATTAGCATAATGTATGCGAGCATAATGTATGCGAACCATACCCAAACGCATTTCCAAACCATGCCCCGCCCCCAATTTGCATACGTCGCCTAAGCTCCTCCCCTTCATTTACATACGGTCGTCTGCATTTTTTACGCGCTGGGAAACCCACCTTAACGCCCTCATTAGCATAATGTATGCGAGCATAATGTATGCGAACCATACCCAAATGCATTTCCAAACCATGCCCCGCCCCCAATTTGCATACGTCGACTAAGCTCCTCCCCTTCATTTACATACGGTCATCTACATTTTTTACGCGCTGGGAAACCTACCTTAACACCCTCATTAGCATAATGTATGCGAACCACACCCAAACGCATTTCCAAACCATGCCCCGCCCCAATTTTCATACGTCGACTAAGCTCCTCCCCTTCATTTACATACGGTCGTCTGCATTTTTTACGCGCTGGGAAACCCACCTTAACGCCCTCATTAGCATAATGTATGCGAGCATAATGTCTGCAAACCACGCCCACACGCATTTACAAACCATGCCCCGCCCCCAATTTGCATACGTCGACTAAGCTCCTCCCCTTCATTTACATACGGTCATCTACATTTTTTACGCGCTGGGAAACCTACCTTAACACCCTCATTAGCATAATGTATGCGAACCACACCCAAACGCATTTCCAAACCATGCCCCGCCCCAATTTTCATACGTCGACTAAGCTCCTCCCCTTCATTTACATACGGTCGTCTGCATTTTTTACGCGCTGGGAAACCCACCTTAACGCCCTCATTAGCATAATGTATGCGAGCATAATGTCTGCAAACCACGCCCACACGCATTTCCAAACCATGCCCCGCCCCCAATTTGCATACGTCGCCTAAGCTCCTCCCCTTCATTTACATACGGTCGTCTGCATATTTTACGCGCTGGGAAACGCCACTTAACAGCCTCATTAGCATAATTTATGCGAACCACACCCACACACATTTCCAAACCATGCACCGCCCCCAATTTTCATACGTCGACTAAGCTCCTCCCCTTCATTTACATACGGTCGTCTGCATTTTTTACGCGCTGGGAAACCCACCTTAACGCCCTCATTAGCATAATGTATGCGAGCATAATGTATGCGAACCATACCCAAACGCATTTCCAAACCATGCCCCGCCCCCAATTTGCATACGTCGACTAAGCTCCTCCCCTTCATTTACATACGGTCGTCTGCATTTTTTACGCGCTGGGAAACCCACCTTAACGCCCTCATTAGCATAATGTATGCGAGCATAATGTATGCGAACCATACCCAAATGCATTTCCAAACCATGCCCCGCCCCCCCATTTGCATAAGTCGGCTTAATTTACATAATTAATGCGTGCGACGCCCACAAAACTCATTACGTTAGGCCCACTCGTTAAGTCAGAGTCCTCCCTCTTGTTGAAACCACGCCCACTCGTTAATAGCAGATCTACAAGCTCACAACGCGTCTTGATGTGACGCGTTGTGAGCTTGTAGTTGAAACCACGCCCACTCGTTAAGTTCGACTCCACCCCTTGTATTTGCGTGTAATTACCCCGTCAGCGCGGTGACGAGAACGCTTGTCATGCGGCCTCATTTACAGGAAGGAAGGAAGGAAGGAAGGAAGGAAGGAAGAAAGAAAGAAAGAATTTGCCTAAATGTGTGGGGTTCTTAACGAGGAGGCAGTAATTACGCACGCACGCACGCACGCATGCATGCATGCACACACACACACACACACTTTCTTTGTTTATTTATTTATTTATTCATGTGTTCATTCATTCATTATATATTTATTTATTTATTTATTTAAATACTCTGTTGCTAGTATCCACAACTTTCCAACATCCCATAATGCATTGCGCAGAAGTTGGATGGAGCTTCCGTGAGCTTGTATGTGGTATTTAATACCAGTAACACGAGAAGCCAGAAAGCGAGTTTGGAGACGGTAGCACGCTGCAAAACGGAGTTATGGCTCTTTAAAGCCCAGCCGATCGATAGGCAGACGCCTGGGGGGGGCGGAGTCCAGGGGCGGAAATAAATAAATAATTAATTACATAAATAATCAGTCTCGGAAACAGTCAGGAAATAAATAAATAAATAAATAATCAGTCTCGGAAACATAGTCGGGAAATAAATAAATAAATAATCAGTCTCGGAAACATAGTCGGGAAATAAATAATTAAACCAGTAAGACTCCCTAATATATACTGACTGCGTAGCGATTTGCGTGATTTTAGGGCAAAATCTGTAGAAGTAGTGTCCAAAAATGGGTTTAAAAAAATCGGCCTGAAGGTGGCGCTACATGGGACAGATCCATGTTGATGACATGAGCGTAGAGCAAGTGTGTACCGATTTGTGTGATTTTAGGGCAAGATTTGTAGGAGCAGTGTCCAGAATGAGTTTTGGCCTCATGGTGGCGCTAGAAGAGGAGGGCCATGTCAGAATCGTAGTTTGGCAGGCAAGGACTGTGTGTGCCAAATTTGGCACGGATCGGGGCAGCGGTTGCAGAGATATGAGCAGGGCAAAAGTGTGACGGACAGACAGACAGCCGGTCGAGGTTTCGATAGTAACTGCGACCCGACGGTCGCAATTTATCAGTCAGTGGCGGCGCAGTTGGGCCTGGTGTGGAGACAGGGAAATAATTCATTCAATAAATAAAGCTCCTTTTAGTTGAGCTTGTACCAGTGAACTGTACTGTCATGAAACTTGTCGTAAAGTCTTCAATCAATCACTCGATAAAGGGATCAATACAAACCCACATTTACCCAAAACAGCTGATCCACAAGCCCACATGCAGCCTTGTAGATCGGCTGTTTTTATTGTTTTATTTTTTAAATTGTTTCCCCCTGACTTAGTCTTTTCTAGGATCACCTTTTAGTTGACCTTGTACCAGTGAACTGTACTGTCAATGACACTGTACCTATGACAGTCCTATATCAATAATTCGTTCATTCATGAATGACTTCCCTGTGGAAATAAGCCAAAAACATTACTGGGATCTCCTTTTAGTTCATGTTTATTACGTATCTATCTATCTTCCTATCAATTGGTCACATGCATTCACATTGCACTGAACGCACGCAAGCACGCACGCACGCACGCCCGCTCAGCAGCTGGCTTTTTTTCTTTTTTCTTTTTTTTCACAGAGCTCCAGACTCAGACACCGAGGTCTCGGAGGGCACCCAAGCCGGACTGCGTGCTCTGGCAGCGGCCGCGAAGCGGCCGCGGCCGCCCCAACCCACTGGAGCTAGGTAGAGTCTGGTGAAATAAAATCAGTAGGTCCCCATCAACAGATGTCGCTGTAGCCAAGGAATTCACACCCAGCCTGCTCACCTGACCAGGAAGTCCAACCAGTCTGTGTTGGAGAAACAACACTGCTGCCGCTGCTGCAGTAATCATTGCTATAGAGTGCTTGTTCAGTAACAGTGTTAAACGGCTCTATATTGTGACAGGAATCCTTCCCACCGAGTGTTTGTTCACTAACAGTGTTACAGTGTGATATGAAAGAATCCACATGAGGGCAGTGTTTCCATTCTCAACTCACTGAGTTGAACAGAGGGCGGAACCCAATGCAATAACAAGTCCTATTATTTAGAAAGGAGTCACGTCAATGTCAGCATTTTTTTTCTCTCTCTCTCTTTTTGGCAACATTTTTTAAATCATTTCACAATGTAAAAACAAAAATCATTTTGAGAAAAATGTAATGACCTATACACAGTATCTATAGGCTGTGTCTGTGTATATTCTGAGTGTAGATGTTGTTGTACTTTAACCACTTAAGCCCTGTGTCAGGGGTTCCCAAACTTTTTTGTCTCAGGGCACCCCATGAATATTTTTTTAATCCGAGGCACCCCTACATTATAATTTTCACTCCCAGCACCTTATATTTATAGCATATAGTCGTTGTCGGGTGGAAACCTTGTATGTCCAAAACCGTTTTGTATTTATCATCTATAAAATGTACTTGCGAGGCATTGTGTGCTTGTAGATCGGCTGTTTTCACTAGTTTAAATCATTTTTAAAATGATAAATACAAAACACCCGAAAACAACGAAATATAACTCATGTCATTGTCCCACTGGCTTGTCACTTGCCATGATCTGAAATGGCAAATCTTTGAGTAGCGCGCAATGAGGGCCTCTCCCAACTCTATTTCCCGAGCTGAATCAGAGGCCCAGCACGTCCCTGGTAACCTCTACTGGCCCTAAATCAAGTTACTGTAATAAAGTCTTAAGAGACTAACCTTGAGGTTTTGAAAATGCTTCAAGGACTTGCAGTGGGAGTGTAGACCCGGAGATTGAAAATTATAGAACCTTTTGCAGAGGCGACAAAGGAAGCCAGCTACCGGAATTAAAAAATTTGACCCTGATGGAAAGAAGTTCATAGAATTACATTTCAAACAATTGTGAAAATAAGACTAAGTAAAGTAAAAGGGTGTTTATAATCCCATGATTCTTCTTGCGAACAACAAATAAGCTCCTCGATCTTGACTGATTCACTAACATCCACATTTCTATGGATTACACAGTTTGTCTTTGTTTGCGTGGTTTCTCAATTGCTCTGCTTTAGTTTGTTGGATCCATTGTCATGTAGTTTGATGAAAATAAAGCCGACAGGGGCAGCATATGAACAAACTAAACATCCTACACGGTGGTGTCCAAGATTAAACACAAACAGGATCTGTTATAAACCCGTATTAAACCTCAGAAATGTCTGGACCAAATGGAGATCCCGATATCTCGATAGATGAAGGTATTATCGACGATGATGAATTCAACGAAGAAGGTACCATCTAGTTTACTGTAATGTTGCTGTCACCTTGAATCTTAAAATCCCTTAATATCCTCACCCTTGTGTCAACTGTGTGAAGATCGAAAACATTTTAACATGAGAATTAACAATTGCCTTTACTCTAGTGTCTCTCTTAAATCTCTACCGTTCTACCATTGATATCCACGGAACTCATCCATTTGACTGGTCATACAGTTTACTGTACAGTGTTGATGATATTTTTGAATGTCTTGATGAATTGAATACACAGGACCACAATGGAAACAAGCCCTTTTTGTGTTGTGCTTTTGCATCACTGTATAATCGTACCAGTACAACTGTACTATTTGCAAATTGTTAAAGTATCCTTTAACATCCATTATTCAATCAATCAATGTATACAATTATTTAATCACAGAAAGACCTTAAACTACACTGTTAAATCCTCAATGTTAATTTGGCATAGCCCTAAGGGTCCATTTGGTTCCTAACCCTTAAATCATTTAGCTGGAGAGGAGGCCCCTGGAACCCGTTCAATTAATGCATTTTAGTGCATCTTTGTGATAGAAATAGCAAAATAAGAGTACCACCTTCATTACAGTTTGCAGTACATCTCTCTCTAAGAATACCAAAACACAGTCACCCCGGGCACAAATCCTGTAGCCTACCTTATTCCTAACCTTAACCTCAGTCAAATGGTGCCAAAACCTACCCCTATTCCTAAACGTAACCTCAGTAAAACTATGCCTAACCCTAAATGTTATTTCTAACCTTATCCACTATTCAGTAAAACAAACTCATGGTTTACTTGGTAATTGACATCAGTGGGACTTGTGTCACGGTCATTGTTTAATCAGGATACAGTATGCCAATGATGGCTTCATCTCAACTAAATTGTTTCACAGTTTTACACTGCACTTTAACGTTTCCTCTTTTCCGTGACAGAATATGCTTCCATCAACGCCATGCTGGATCAGATTAACTCCTGCCTGGATGATTTAGAGGAACGTAATGACAGTCTGAACGGCAAACTGCACGAACTTCTGGAATCCAACCGTCAGGCTAGGATGGAGTTCAGAGCCAAGCTGGTTAGTCCGGACACAGAGGAGGACTCCTCTCCAGCTACCGATGGAGGACCAGACGAAGATATCAGGGAACCAAACCAAGGACCAGATTAGATACAGCAAGGCTGTGTTCAGTCGCTGTTATATATATAGATGTTATTCCATAACCAATTAAATACATTTATTGAACCCATAGATCAGTGACATGCTGTATCTTAACGTGTCCCATGTCTAAGATGCCCTGAATGTATTGTACCATAGCTGCATTTTCTTTTCCAGATGATTTTTTTCTTAAATCTCAGATCTACTATAACATTCCACATAGGGGTTCTCTGTCCTTGTCTACATGTATATGTTATTGCAGACTGTTCCTTTCAGAAAGGTAGCATTTTGTCCATCCCTTACATGCCCGTTTGCCTTTATGGCAACATGTTGGTGCGTGCTGTTGAGAATATATATACACTTACACTATATATATATGAATAAATAAATAACCTTTCATACATGCTGAGTGACCGTTCTGTTAGGAGGCAAGTCAGACAGGCTTTTGCTTACCTGGCCTTACATCATGGCCATTGTCACCTCCATTCCATAGTGGTAGGAGGTCACAAGAATGCTTGATCATTGCACTCTGAAAATAGACAAATTACAAGCTCAAAATGCACTGCGACACATTTGTAACAAAGTATAAATGCCACTTTTTAGGCCAACACAGTTATCGCAGAGTGTATGCAGTTTGCTAGTCTGCTAGACTATTTTTCTTATTTATTGTTTTGGTTTATTCACATTAATGAAGCATTCTGAAAATGTTCATGGTGTTGTGTTACTGCTGATTGCAAACTCATCTGCTAGTCACATCAGTTTCAAGTTTTTCAAAGATCCTGAACAAACTAACAGACATTTTCAGTGTTTTTTCTGGCTGAGGTTTGAACTATGCCGTACATTTTATGTCACAAAAATCTATGGACCAAAAGGAATAATGTAAATTGGCCTGCTTTTAGAGGTGCAACAAAACTAAAAGGAGCAAGATTGTTCAGGCCTTCAATAGCATAAAGTACTACTTCTGCCTAGTTCACTGATACTGTCTGTCTTGAGAGTGAAGTTTGAGGTAAATCCTTGAGAAAAAAAAAATCCAATATGGTCTTATTTCATCTTCATTTCTCTGCCATTTCATTATGTCTACCTCATTTAATCACCAGCCAGAATGTTGTTGCGAATGAAAGAAGATTGCAACAACGGCCCTGTTGCTGGCATATTAAAGATACACCAACAATTTAAATTAAAGAATTGCAAGTATTAGGGTGAGGCAACTGTCAAATGTTTAATATTAAATGAAAAGACCCAAATACAGAAAATAAACATCTAAAAATACATGGAACTTTCAGCAGTTAGAAAACAATCTGTTTTGTCAGTGGCTGAATAAAAATACGGTAAAAAACATACAGCTTGGAAATGTCGTTTAGATGCCCTTTTCTTCTTCAGCAAGATACAAAAATATATATCTTCCGTGCTACATACGCTGGTCTCTTCCCTTCGGCTTTGCACAATTTACTAAATTTTTCCTACATTTTCCTCAGAACAAACTACGTAGTATGACACGGTGTGAGTGAGTTGACACCGTGACTAAAAGGGATGATTATTGACTACACAGTTCAACTTAGTTTATTATAGTTACAAGAAATACTTCTCTATTATCAGGGTATGAACTATGAAATCTCAATAAAGCCCACATGTTACAATGATATAAGTGATGTTAATTGCCTAATTTATCGTACGATGGTGTTGCGTGTCATATAATAGATCTACGAGCTCACAACGCGTTGCATCTGTGACACATTGTGAGCTTAATTTGGGGTTTAGGAGTGTTAACTCTAATACAATGCTATTTTTGTGGTGTGGATGTATGTCCAAGCATGTCATTGCCTGCAATCTAGGAAAATATTAGGTATTTTTTTACAGGAAATCTCGAAACCCGCAAATATGGTAAAAAAATATTAGGGATGAAATACAACTTCAACATCTGCATTGTCAATGTCAAGTAGACAATGCATTGAATCATAATGGGAAACAAACATGTTCCTTTTAAAAGGTTAGTCTACTACTACAACTTCAACTAGCAGGATTGGGAAATAAAAACTTTGGTCAACTCAGCGCCTGGTGGATAGTACTTAAAAGCCAAATTAAAAATGGCATTACAAAGAAAATGTATATTGTGATACTGTATAGGCCTAACTGGTACTTTTTCATTATGAATTTAAGGGCATGGGACTAGTTATTACAATACACATGGTACAAAATATTCCTGTTTTAAACCCCAAATAAGAAGAAAGAAAAACAGTAACAATATCACCATGAAGATATTCGGTGTTCAAAAATGTATCCATCAAATAATACATTCATAATGGATGTTCTGTTTTTGTTGTTTTTATTTGCTACATCAGATTGCAACACAAAATGTAGCTCATCATACTAAAAAGGTGGCCAAGCTCAACAGTTTAGCAGTGGCGAGTAAGAAACAAAGTAAGAGAAGTTCAGAATTCCGAGATTAAATAATGCCATTCCATAATTCCTGAATTTATTCTCAGACTTCTGAGAAATTCTGACTTTAATCTCAGAACTCCCAATAACATTTTCAAGTGGCCCTAATCCTCTTCCGTACAAAGAGAAAGGTATTCAAGTACGTTTTCCAATAAAAGAAAAAATAATTCAGCAAGAAAACTGACAAAACAGAGATCCTGGCCTTACATCACAGCTTTCACAAGCAGCCAGTCAATCAACAACGCCTCCATAATTTTCTACAGATTCATTTTTTACAATCTACAGTACACCGCATTTTGTTTAGACATTTTCAAATGAAAATGTATGACTACTAAAGCTGAAGTCCAGGATTCCTGTCCCTGCGGCAGAAAGAAAATTAAGCTACTGAGCCTTTGCTCATGTGATTTCAGACGGGCTTTTATTTGCATCTGTCACAGAACTAGCAGAGTTCACAGCTGTCCTAATACTACCCATAAAAAAAAATCCTCCAACCATCTCTCCAACAACGGTAAAGATACCAAATGGTCCAAAGGACTAAAATAACTATTTGAAATGGAGAGTATCCCATATTGAAGCGTTATTGTTGTTGTATTATTGGTCAAGTACATTTGCACACACCAGGAATTTGTCCTCTGCATTTAACTCATCCTAGCAATTAGGAGCCGCGGGCACTATTGAACAGCACCCAGGGAGCAGTCATGGTTCAGTGTCTTGCTCAAACACACTTTGAACACTAAGCCAGGAGGAGCTGTGGATTGCACCACATCCTTCGAAACCATTAGAAGTACATTTGTGTAACAAACTAACAATCTAAAGCAATTAGTCATGGACAATTAAATTCTGTTCATAAATTCTGCGGGGACTATTTTTGCACTTACTTTTTTATATTCACACTTAAATAATTAAAACACAACAATAACAAACTTTGACCAAGACTTTTTTTCCCCCCATGTAGGCTACTAACATTTATGGAATTGAATGGCTTCTTTGAAAATCAAACAAACCATAGTATGCTTTGGGAAATTGTCGTACATACTCAATGGATTATGCCAGACCACCAGGGTATGACATGAACCAATGAAAGGTTTCTCCTGGATCTTGTTAACCACACTTACTAACCCTGGCATCCTAAATTTAGGCAAATTCTTTGAAAGAACAACAATCCTTAAATATAGCTCAAAACACACCACATTGCAACACGCTTTGAGCTTGTTGCAAAAATAGCCCATCTATAAGCTAACAACGCAATACGACACGTTATGAGCTTGCTATCCAGATCTGCTATTTTCAATATGTGTTCGCCTATTCTTCCATAGGTTCCATGTGGTTAATCATATCTCGCATTAGGTGACAGGTCTGAGCTAGTACTGTATACTTTTCATCGTAGACTTGATGCACTTAGTGGAGGTTGGAACTTTCAACTAGGTTGGGGGGTGACCGTAACTTAGTGTGTAGAGTGGCCGAGGCCGTCTGGTAATCAGAATGTCTCGCGTTTGCCTAAAGGGACTCCCCGGGAGTATACAGTACAAGTCGAAGTGCCCCTGAGCAAGCCCCAACAGCCCATCCCACCCCATAAGGTCTGCCCTCTACCTGGCAATGCTGGCGACAACCCAATAAAGATGTAATAGTTAATAGATGTTTTTCAGGTGTCATGTAGATAGATGTTGGGGTATGGCCAGCAGTGTAGTCTGGGATCACTTCACCTTTCGGGGTTGTAACCGGTCTGGAGCGGAAACCACAACACGTCATGTTGTAGTACTCAAAGGACTACAATTTGCCGGAAAGATCAAACCGGATTCAGTTTTAACCCAAAATATTCTCCTGCGCTCAAGGACATACTTTTAGGGCCTACCTAATAACCTCCTTGATGCAGAGTAGTTTTGCTTTTGAAAAATTTGTTTGGTATATGCATCTTTTTGTCCAACTGTTAGCGACTGGCAAGACTACACTAGGCTGCTCCAGCATTTTAATAGGGATTGGGGAAACAAACGGAGGGAACTAAATCAAAGCGACGCCACTTCTTCAAGTGGTTTCCGCGCTTTAGCGGAAACCAAACGGCCTGTTGTGAACGAACACCAGTGGTAGGCGAGGTTACCAGCAGTGTAACCTAGTTGAAAGTTTCAACCTGTAGAGGCCACTGCAACACAAGTTTCCTGAATTATGTGACTTGGGGTGAAGTTAATCTTAAAATATAAATAACTGAAAAACAGGCCAGTCTGCTTCATAAAACCGTTAACTTAATAGAGACTGTTACACCATTTGTTGGGTAGCCTAAGCCCTAAGGCAGCAATTGTATTCTTTTTTTTTCTTTTCTTTTTTTACCAATATGATCTTCAGCGTCTTGATGTTGCCCGGCCTGACCTCCTTTTGTTTGTTGCTTTGGCCTTCCCTGTACTGGCCTTCTCTGGTACAACAGTCTTCTCTGGTACAGAAATCTCCTCTGGTGAAACAGAAGCTTCTTGAACCTGCTGTTCTGTGGCCTCTTCAACAGCCTCCAGTGCTTGTGACAGTGGCCCTTCACACAGTTCAGATGAACTCTCCCAAGCTACACAAGCCTGGGACACTGCATGCTCCATCGTGGTGACAGGGTCAAAAGCTGGGTGTGTGGAGCTGGAACTTGCTGTAGCAGCGGTGTCGATACTCTGTGGCATTGAGGTGGATTCTGGTTTCTTTTTTCTCTGGCGGTCTTTTGGTAGTCTCACTCGGGTGATGGTAACAGTAGGCCGCATGAACTGATTATTACTCTTTACATCATCAACCTCACTGGAGTCAGTGATGATGTGGCTGCCACTTCCATCCAAGTCTGTGGTGGTGTCTGATACAGAGCTGAGGTGGTCTTCAGAGGCAAAGGCTGTAGTGGACTTTGATGAAACCCGCTGGTTGTGCAGGCTTCTGTACTTCTATTAAGTGAAAGAGTACCACAGTTTATTTTTAAGTAAATGTATTAGAATAACAACTAACTTGATGTACAGTACATAAATGTATGTTAGTGTCATACGCACACGTGCATTTAGAGATCTGGAATGGTTTGAGACATTACATTCATTGAATCAATAAAAATAATTTTAACGAACCACAAAGAGGCATGTACTATAGCAGCTTCTCAAAACAATTAAAACAAAACAATAACACCTATATGCTATATAATAGTACTTTGCAATAACAACAAAGACACTCCTTTAATGTGGGAGAAATGTGTAACCTCCAGGGACGTGCTGGCCATTGGGAAAAGCGGGACAACTCCCGAACGGCCGGTTCATTATCGGTCGGTCCAGGCCGGGCCATTAGGAAAAAATGAAACTGTTTGCACAAAAGTAAAAATTTTACTGTTTGCACAAAAAGTAGTGAAAACAGCAGATCTACAGTGCGAGGCGTTGTGTGCTTGTAGATCGGCTGTTTTGACTAGTTTAAATCATTTTTTTTTTTGGGACATACACAGTGGCGAAACTAGCCCCCGGTGTGCCCCGATGCGAGATTTTCACCAAGTGCCCCACAACAACAACAACAACAACAACAACAACAACAACAACCACCACCACCTTTTTTCTACAGCGCAAATGCAGACAGCGCAAATGCGGGACACCAGGCTCCAACAGAAGACATCAACACACTCGCCATCTAATTCATGACAATATGTAGCCCAACCAAGTAGTGTCTCACTGTCTCCATCTCTCTGTGGTGCTAATGAACTCTTCCCTATGGCACTCCAACACAACAACTCTGACATTAGTCTTCACACTACAAACATCACCACGCCGTTTTTCCAAAACAGCATTATAAATATCATCCATTAAGACAACTAGGCCTACATTAATGACAGCACACAGTTTAATTGACAGTGATGCATCACTGCAAACCAGCATTATTTATATTAATTACTTAACTCACCTGCTAAAGTAAGGTGGATGACAACAACAAGACCAGTTGGGCACGTTTTGTTCCATATTCCACAGTGTCTTGGTTTTAGAGAGCATGGCAAATATTAACTGTTCCCCAAAGTCGTGTGTTGAAACTTTATATTCCATAATGCCCGAGAGTGTTGTTTTTACTTCAGAAGTTCAGAACGTCTCTTCAGCCTGTGTTCCGTCAGCAGCACTAAGGGGCCCTGTCATAGCTTCCTGTCATACCAGTGGACATTTCAAAACAAGAGTCATTGTATTGGATATTTGTAAAGTGATCATTCAACACATGTTTTATTTTGAAATGGTAGCAGCCTACTACAGGAAATGCAACAGATCAGGACAGAAGCGGCTCCGTCTGTATACATTGTTATTATTAGATTATTTATTTTTTCTCCTCCACCTGCGTGTGCCCCTGGACGTCCCGGGCCCTAATGTGCATGCGTCAGCTGCGTCAGCGGTAGTTACCCCCCTGAATACATGTGCATATCATATGGAAACTAGAAAATATTGTTCCTTCGAAACAATTGTGGGCTCGCTTCAAGCCAGAAAACAATGTCTATAAAAGTACAAAATGTCAAGATCGCAGGCAGTGCTCTCTTTGACGTTACTGAAATTAGCTGCATGCATGATTTGAGGCATTTTGTTCCAAAAATGTGTTATGCAAAAGTTGACCCGCTGGTGGCGCTATAACAGGCCAATGTGAGAAGGGAGGCATCTGTTCCTTGACCTAGTGGGAATGTGCTTGCAAGATTTCACGCATATCGCAGGCTGTATTCATGAATTAATTAAAAAATAAAGTGTGCATGCGTGTGTGCGTGCGTGAATGAATGAATAAATAATAAAGCGTGCGTGCGTGCGTGCGTGCGTGCGTGCGTGCGTGTGTGCACGTGCGTTCGTTCGCTCGCTCGCTCGCACGCACGCACGCACGCACGCAAGCACGCACACACGTGTGTGCACGTGCACTTTATTTATTTATTCATTCATTCATTGAATGAATGCGTTCGTGGAACGAATGCTCACTACGGTCATCTGTATTTTTTAAGCCCTGGGAAACCCACCTTAACGCCCTCATTAGCATAATGTATGCAAGCATAATGTATGCGCAACACGCCCACACGCATTTCCAAACCATGCACCAGCCCCAATTTTCATACGTCGACTAAGCTCCTCCCCTTCATTTACATACGGTCGTCTGCATTTTTTACGCGCTGGGAAACCTACCTTAACACCCTCATTAGCATAATGTATGCGAGCATAATGTATGCGAACCACACCCAAACGCATTTCCAAACCATGCCCCGCCCCAATTTTCATACGTCGACTAAGCTCCTCCCCTTCATTTACATACGGTCGTCTGCATTTTTTACGCGCTGGGGAACCCACCTTAACGCCCTCATTAGCATAATGTATGCGAGCATAATGTATGCGAACCATACCCAAATGCATTTCCAAACCATGCCCCGCCCCCAATTTGCATACGTCGACTAAGCTCCTCCCCTTCATTTACATACGGTCATCTACATTTTTTACGCGCTGGGAAACCTACCTTAACACCCTCATTAGCATAATGTATGCGAACCACACCCAAACGCATTTCCAAACCCTGCCCCGCCCCAATTTTCATACGTCGACTAAGCTCCTCCCCTTCATTTACATACGGTCGTCTGCATTTTTTACGCGCTGGGAAACCCACCTTAACGCCCTCATTAGCATAATGTATGCGAGCATAATGTATGCGAACCATACCCAAACGCATTTCCAAACCATGCCCCGCCCCCAATTTGCATACGTCGACTAAGCTCCTCCCCTTCATTTACATACGGTCGTCTGCATTTTTTACGCGCTGGGAAACCCACCTTAACGCCCTCATTAGCATAATGTATGCGAGCATAATGTATGCGAACCATACCCAAATGCATTTCCAAACCATGCCCCGCCCCCAATTTGCATACGTCGACTAAGCTCCTCCCCTTCATTTACATACGGTCATCTACATTTTTTACGCGCTGGGAAACCTACCTTAACACCCTCATTAGCATAATGTATGCGAACCACACCCAAACGCATTTCCAAACCATGCCCCGCCCCAATTTTCATACGTCGACTAAGCTCCTCCCCTTCATTTACATACGGTCGTCTGCATTTTTTACGCGCTGGGAAACCCACCTTAACGCCCTCATTAGCATAATGTATGCGAGCATAATGTCTGCAAACCACGCCCACACGCATTTACAAACCATGCCCCGCCCCCAATTTGCATACGTCGACTAAGCTCCTCCCCTTCATTTACATACGGTCATCTACATTTTTTACGCGCTGGGAAACCTACCTTAACACCCTCATTAGCATAATGTATGCGAACCACACCCAAACGCATTTCCAAACCATGCCCCGCCCCAATTTTCATACGTCGACTAAGCTCCTCCCCTTCATTTACATACGGTCGTCTGCATTTTTTACGCGCTGGGAAACCCACCTTAACGCCCTCATTAGCATAATGTATGCGAGCATAATGTCTGCAAACCACGCCCACACGCATTTCCAAACCATGCCCCGCCCCCAATTTGCATACGTCGCCTAAGCTCCTCCCCTTCATTTACATACGGTCGTCTGCATATTTTACGCGCTGGGAAACGCCACTTAACAGCCTCATTAGCATAATTTATGCGAACCACACCCACACACATTTCCAAACCATGCACCGCCCCCAATTTTCATACGTCGACTAAGCTCCTCCCCTTCATTTACATACGGTCGTCTGCATTTTTTACGCGCTGGGAAACCCACCTTAACGCCCTCATTAGCATAATGTATGCGAGCATAATGTATGCGAACCATACCCAAACGCATTTCCAAACCATGCCCCGCCCCCAATTTGCATACGTCGACTAAGCTCCTCCCCTTCATTTACATACGGTCGTCTGCATTTTTTACGCGCTGGGAAACCCACCTTAACGCCCTCATTAGCATAATGTATGCGAGCATAATGTATGCGAACCATACCCAAATGCATTTCCAAACCATGCCCCGCCCCCCCATTTGCATAAGTCGGCTTAATTTACATAATTAATGCGTGCGACGCCCACAAAACTCATTACGTTAGGCCCACTCGTTAAGTCAGAGTCCTCCCTCTTGTTGAAACCACGCCCACTCGTTAATAGCAGATCTACAAGCTCACAACGCGTCTTGATGTGACGCGTTGTGAGCTTGTAGTTGAAACCACGCCCACTCGTTAAGTTCGACTCCACCCCTTGTATTTGCGTGTAATTACCCCGTCAGCGCGGTGACGAGAACGCTTGTCATGCGGCCTCATTTACAGGAAGGAAGGAAGGAAGGAAGGAAGGAAGGAAGAAAGAAAGAAAGAATTTGCCTAAATGTGTGGGGTTCTTAACGAGGAGGCAGTAATTACGCACGCACGCACGCACGCATGCATGCATGCACACACACACACACACACTTTCTTTGTTTATTTATTTATTTATTCATGTGTTCGTTCATTCATTATATATTTATTTATTTATTTATTTAAATACTCTGTTGCTAGTATCCACAACTTTCCAACATCCCATAATGCATTGCGCAGAAGTTGGATGGAGCTTCCGTGAGCTTGTATGTGGTATTTAATACCAGTAACACGAGAAGCCAGAAAGCGAGTTTGGAGACGGTAGCACGCTGCAAAACGGAGTTATGGCTCTTTAAAGCCCAGCCGATCGATAGGCAGACGCCTGGGGGGGGCGGAGTCCAGGGGCGGAAATAAATAAATAATTAATTACATAAATAATCAGTCTCGGAAACAGTCAGGAAATAAATAAATAAATAAATAATCAGTCTCGGAAACATAGTCGGGAAATAAATAAATAAATAATCAGTCTCGGAAACATAGTCGGGAAATAAATAATTAAACCAGTAAGACTCCCTAATATATACTGACTGCGTAGCGATTTGCGTGATTTTAGGGCAAAATCTGTAGAAGTAGTGTCCAAAAATGGGTTTAAAAAAATCGGCCTGAAGGTGGCGCTACATGGGACAGATCCATGTTGATGACATGAGCGTAGAGCAAGTGTGTACCGATTTGTGTGATTTTAGGGCAAGATTTGTAGGAGCAGTGTCCAGAATGAGTTTTGGCCTCATGGTGGCGCTAGAAGAGGAGGGCCATGTCAGAATCGTAGTTTGGCAGGCAAGGACTGTGTGTGCCAAATTTGGCACGGATCGGGGCAGCGGTTGCAGAGATATGAGCAGGGCAAAAGTGTGACGGACAGACAGACAGCCGGTCGAGGTTTCGATAGTAACTGCGACCCGACGGTCGCAATTTATCAGTCAGTGGCGGCGCAGTTGGGCCTGGTGTGGAGACAGGGAAATAATTCATTCAATAAATAAAGCTCCTTTTAGT
Organism: Nannobrachium achirus; assembly: GCF_963921795.1. Classification (NCBI taxonomy): domain Eukaryota; kingdom Metazoa; phylum Chordata; class Actinopteri; order Myctophiformes; family Myctophidae; genus Nannobrachium; species Nannobrachium achirus. Next base: position 1,780 of record NW_027664716.1, on the reverse strand, counting down.
TGAGCTTGTACCAGTGAACTGTACTGTCATGAAACTTGTCGTAAAGTCTTCAATCAATCACTCGATAAAGGGATCAATACAAACCCACATTTACCCAAAACAGCTGATCCACAAGCCCACATGCAGCCTTGTAGATCGGCTGTTTTTATTGTTTTATTTTTTAAATTGTTTCCCCCTGACTTAGTCTTTTCTAGGATCACCTTTTAGTTGACCTTGTACCAGTGAACTGTACTGTCAATGACACTGTACCTATGACAGTCCTATATCAATAATTCGTTCATTCATGAATGACTTCCCTGTGGAAATAAGCCAAAAACATTACTGGGATCTCCTTTTAGTTCATGTTTATTACGTATCTATCTATCTTCCTATCAATTGGTCACATGCATTCACATTGCACTGAACGCACGCAAGCACGCACGCACGCACGCCCGCTCAGCAGCTGGCTTTTTTTCTTTTTTCTTTTTTTTCACAGAGCTCCAGACTCAGACACCGAGGTCTCGGAGGGCACCCAAGCCGGACTGCGTGCTCTGGCAGCGGCCGCGAAGCGGCCGCGGCCGCCCCAACCCACTGGAGCTAGGTAGAGTCTGGTGAAATAAAATCAGTAGGTCCCCATCAACAGATGTCGCTGTAGCCAAGGAATTCACACCCAGCCTGCTCACCTGACCAGGAAGTCCAACCAGTCTGTGTTGGAGAAACAACACTGCTGCCGCTGCTGCAGTAATCATTGCTATAGAGTGCTTGTTCAGTAACAGTGTTAAACGGCTCTATATTGTGACAGGAATCCTTCCCACCGAGTGTTTGTTCACTAACAGTGTTACAGTGTGATATGAAAGAATCCACATGAGGGCAGTGTTTCCATTCTCAACTCACTGAGTTGAACAGAGGGCGGAACCCAATGCAATAACAAGTCCTATTATTTAGAAAGGAGTCACGTCAATGTCAGCATTTTTTTTCTCTCTCTCTCTTTTTGGCAACATTTTTTAAATCATTTCACAATGTAAAAACAAAAATCATTTTGAGAAAAATGTAATGACCTATACACAGTATCTATAGGCTGTGTCTGTGTATATTCTGAGTGTAGATGTTGTTGTACTTTAACCACTTAAGCCCTGTGTCAGGGGTTCCCAAACTTTTTTGTCTCAGGGCACCCCATGAATATTTTTTTAATCCGAGGCACCCCTACATTATAATTTTCACTCCCAGCACCTTATATTTATAGCATATAGTCGTTGTCGGGTGGAAACCTTGTATGTCCAAAACCGTTTTGTATTTATCATCTATAAAATGTACTTGCGAGGCATTGTGTGCTTGTAGATCGGCTGTTTTCACTAGTTTAAATCATTTTTAAAATGATAAATACAAAACACCCGAAAACAACGAAATATAACTCATGTCATTGTCCCACTGGCTTGTCACTTGCCATGATCTGAAATGGCAAATCTTTGAGTAGCGCGCAATGAGGGCCTCTCCCAACTCTATTTCCCGAGCTGAATCAGAGGCCCAGCACGTCCCTGGTAACCTCTACTGGCCCTAAATCAAGTTACTGTAATAAAGTCTTAAGAGACTAACCTTGAGGTTTTGAAAATGCTTCAAGGACTTGCAGTGGGAGTGTAGACCCGGAGATTGAAAATTATAGAACCTTTTGCAGAGGCGACAAAGGAAGCCAGCTACCGGAATTAAAAAATTTGACCCTGATGGAAAGAAGTTCATAGAATTACATTTCAAACAATTGTGAAAATAAGACTAAGTAAAGTAAAAGGGTGTTTATAATCCCATG
>NW_027664717.1:0-2000 GCF_963921795.1 Nannobrachium achirus | reverse complement strand
AGGCCTACGTATACATACTCCTGTTTCATACACGCAGGGGCGTCACAAGGGGGGGAAAAGTGGGACTGAGTTACTAGGGCCCACGATGGAGGGGCCTTCATTATTTTATACTTTAGCTATTGACAAATAGCAGATCTACAAGCTCACAGCGAGCTTGTAGATCTGCTATTTTTGAAAAGTCGTGAAAATGTTTGAAAATGTTTGAATATATCTATTTTTTAAGTGAACATTTGTAACTCAAATTTAGCTTCTGGGGGGTCCCTGGAACCAAATATTTTGAGATGGGGTCCTTGGCCAAATACTTTTGGGGGTCCTTCACATGATAAGGTTTGAGCACCACTGACATAGAAACCTTAGAAAGACTTCACAAATGTTCATGATTTTTCAAGAATGTCCGATCTACAAGCTCGCAGCTGTGAGCTTGTATATCTGATATTTTTCAATAGTTAAATCACAAACTAATGCGTTCCCAGTCTAAATGGGTTAAACCCCCTCCCCCTATGAAGAACATTCATGGGGGGCCCGCAGTAAATCCTTGTACCCAGGGCCCAGGATTTGGTGCGACACCCCTGCATGCATAGTTCAATCAATCCACTTGCAGCAGTCAAACATTTTCATGTCAAAGACCCCCGCATTGACACGTGTCAAGATGCAGACGCAGACCCCATGCACCGAGTCCCCGTGCACCAAAACCCCCCACCCCCGTTGGAAAGGATTTGGTGTCAGGGAGAAGAGTTGTTAGATTGGATTGAGTACAGAATTCTACAACTGTTTGCTCTGTAGGATGGAGAGAGAGAACCCTATGATGTGAATAGTCACTCTCTTTGGATTACCTCCTAGCCGGTGGATTTACAGTGAAATTAACCACTTTAAACATGTGCAAAAACACAAACAAAAATGATATGTGCACATGTTGGTCAAGAACCCGGCCTATAGTATGAAAAAATCACACCAGTTTGAACTGAGCAGTGCAGTCTGCGCAACAGCACTCTGAGTGGTTGCAATCTTTAAACGCATTATACATTTGTATAGTATTCATGCGGGGGGGGGGGGGGGGGGGGGGGGGCTGTGTGTGTGTGCATGGGTTGCACGTGCCCTCCATTGTCATGGAGATGTGAGCCAGTAGATGACTGTGGGGAGCGGTCAGATGAACCTGCTGACTGCTGTGAGTAGAGACTGAACAATTAGCCCTATTCACAGCCCGCCCACTCAGCAACTTCCTGGTGCTGAAGTCACGTTTTGAAGGGTAAACCCTGCTAAAAGCCCATAGAGTTAACACAGACATCGCAAATGTAATGCAATTCCTGAATAGTACAGTATAAAATACGGCTAGCATGATCAAGAACACAAGATAGTAAAGGGCACAAAGCGTTATAATTTACTTTACCGTTCGAAATAATAATTTGTTGGCTTTAAGTCCAGCAATTTCTGTGTTATTTTACCCTTTTAAACTGACGTCAGCACCAGGAAGTTGCTGAGAAATTTGCTGAGTGGGCGGGCCGTGAATAGGACTTATTAGCTCAATATTCATGCTTTAGGCCTATGATTACTTCTATGTATTCCAAAAACACTCATACATACTCATATTGCTTAACACTTGGGATACCATTATTTTGGTAATTATTTGGCTGTCGAGTGCCACCATTCACTTACGCTTTATTTTGAAGAGCCCTGGAAGCCACTATCTTGTCCATATTGTGGAAATTCATGATGTTAAAATGGCTTGCGAAACTAAAATCCTAACCGTGGCTGATCATCATGACCCAGGGTCGCCGTGAAAAATAAAAAAATAAATAAAATTTCTCTGTGTTCAAAGCGTTTGTGGAAGTAAATTCCCAGATAAAGCTGTTTCGTTGCAGCAGTAATGAATAGGAGCCCATAACCCAGTTCGCAAATAGCGCCATCTTGGATATCGTGCAATGCATTCTGGGTATGCGCAAAGGTCTCTGGGATTGATTAGATCCATGCGCATCCAACTCTAGGGGGCGCATCGCAGAGCC
>NW_027664718.1:147443-200443 GCF_963921795.1 Nannobrachium achirus | reverse complement strand
AAAAAAAAAAATATATATATATATATCTTCAAAAACGGCCGATGATGACGTCACAATCGGCAGCAAATCTGGACAGCCTGTTTTGAGAACCCGTGGGATACTTTTAACCTTCGCCTTCTCAAAACCAGAGAAAGACACAACGGTCAGAAATGGGACTTTGTGAGGATAGAAGGTGCTAGTGGGACCCCAAAAAAAGGTTTTAAAATAGGAAAAGTGAAATTTCATGGTGTATCTATCACCTTTAAGCTCAATGTTGACAAGATCTTACACTTTAACTTGTAATCACTTGCATTGGGAAGTTTTTTTTTGTATTATCATTATTATTATTTCATAACTATTATGTAATTTGATGGTGATAAAGCAGATGCCATCGTTGATTTTCCTTTTATTAACCCTGCAGCGATGGAGTACATATTAGTAGAATTAACTACCGGTAGTTGTTTACGGACAGATGTTATGAAAAGTCCACAAATTGGGTACCTTTTTCCTTTCAATGTTTCCTTCTGATTATGTTTTTTAGGTTGTCAGTCGCTATGACATCATTCTGATCCAGGAACTCCGGGAACCGTTCCTGGTGAATCCGTTTCAACCTGGTCCTATAGCCACACTGATGAATCTACTGAACCCGTAAGACCATCTGTGTATTCCAGTGATTTTACATGGTTTTCAAGTCATTTCTAGGTTGAATTATCAGCACTGAGAGCACATGATGGTCTCTATGTTGCTCTCAGTGCTGCTGATTCAAACGTGATGCACAGAACAATGATTAATTAGTCTAAGTTGTTTACTGCACGCAATGCATACAGTATTAGTGTGTGTAATGAAAACGGTATCTGTAATGGTATCGACAGAGTGTGCGTGCGTGCGTGCATAACTGTGTTTACGTGTTTGTTCATCTCCAGAGCAGATCAGCCGTACCGGTACGAGTACGAAGTCAGTGAACCGCTGGGTTATTCTAACACCTACCTGGAAGAATACCTCTATGTCTACAGGTACGACACAACTCATACACACTCTTCAGGTACTGATGAATGCATCTACACACTGTTCTCAAACAACAACTGTAATTGACTTTTATAGTCTCTGTTGGGTGGAAACCTTTTGGGCCCTAGTTCTGTCCACGCTAAACCATAAACCCCTTGACTCATACAGAACTCCAGAATGCCATTAGAATAGATATAAGCACTCATTTGTTACTGTGTCGATTAAAATGTTAAACGATAGCTTGAGTAGAGGCAATGTACGTTAGGTGTGGGTGCAGTATGTCTTTTTCTTTTTTTCTTTTTCTTTTTTGTTTTTTGTAATTTGTCTTTTTCTTTTTTGTCTTAAGTGTTTTTATGTACAAAGCAGATTTGGCTCTGTCTCCAAGTAAAACATTCTCTTGAGGGAGACTAATAAACTTGAACCTTGAACCTTGACTTCTTTGCCTTTATTTTACTATTAAAAAAAAAAAAACATTTTTAAATAGATCAAATGGCTGATCTACAAGCTATTTTCTTTTATAGTAAAAAAAGGCAATGAAGTTTAGATATTTAGGCTAGGACGGAACAAGGGCCCTGTTAAATACAAAAGTGTTACTTTTCAGGAAATGGAAAAACAAATAAATAATATAAACCAGTGTTCTAAAGGATCCAATGCAGTAATTATGTAGTCACATGCTCCTGTTAATTGTTCTAAACAGTTCAACATTTACATACATTTTAGTTTAGCTTTAATGAAAGGCTTAATTTGTGCCTCTTTTCCATTTCGTTAGAAGCGACAGAGTGAAAGTAACCAGAAAATACCAGTGGAGGGATACTTTCACTTTCGCTAGACCACCGTATATTGTCGAATTCAACCGTAAGTAGGCCTAACATGCGGATGCCTGAGGTGTGTGAGTGTGTGTGTGTGTGTGTGTGTGTGTGTGTGTGCGTGCGTGCGTGCGTGCGTGCGTGCGTGCGTGTGTGCGTGCGTGCGTGCGTGCGTGCGTGCGTGCGTGTGTGTGTGCGTGTGCGTGTGGATGCTTGTGCCATCTATATGAGAATAATATGTCCTCCCGTCTCCCCCATCCCCTTCCCTGTCTCCTGTCTCCTAGTTGTGGGATGGTTGTGGCCCTTGGGATGGTTGGAGCCCTTTGTGTTGATCCCCCAGCACACATGTCCATGTGAGGCTGTACGGCAGATGAGTGGTCTGTGTCTTGTGGCGGACCATGTCCGCAAAACATGGAACATACCGCCCAGCAAATATTTTGAGGTATATTAGACGTCTAATATACATCTAAACTTATACTAGACGTCTAAGTTTATACGTATAAAAATGGTCTAGATATGCAAGACGTCTAAACTTAGACTAGACGTCTAATATACGTCTAATAGACATCTAAGTTTATACCTGGGTCTAAATTTAGACTTCTAATAGACGTCCGGCCGTTAAGGTCTAAATATAGACGTCTATTAGACGTCTAAATTTAGACCCAGGTATAAACTTAGATGTCTATTAGACGTATATTAGACGTCTAGTCTAAGTTTAGACATCTAAAAAACGTGCATATCTATACCTGTGGTAGACCATTTTTTATACGTATAAACTTAGACTTCTAGTTCAAATTGTTTAGTGGGCGGTACAAGTAAACTCTCTCTCCTGTGTTTTTCACTCTGAGAACATCAATGTAGAGGAATTAACCATCTGTTATCAGTCAATTTTACAGTTTTATATCATATTTTTTAATATAATGAGAAATGTATAAATAGTCTTGTTTATGTGAGTGAGAGTAAGTCCCTGTCTGTCTGTCATAACGTGCTCTCTCTCTCTCTCTCTCTCTCTCTCTCTCTCTCTCTCTTTCTCTCCATCTTCATAACAGAAAATGCTGCTACTGGGTGACTTCAACGCAGGCTACAGCACCGTCCCCCCCGCACGCCTTGAACAACAGCTGCCTCCGCACAGACCCGTGGTTCCATTGGCTGATCCCTGACTACGTTACTACTATGTTAACCAGCAAGAATGCCAATGACCGGTACACGCACACACACACACACACACACACACACACACACACACACACACACACACACACACACACACACACACACACACACACAGCACACACACACACACACACACACACACACACACACACAGCAATACAAACATTGAAAATGAAAGAGACATGGGAGGTTTTTATTTATTTATTTTTTATTTTTTTATTTATTTTGGGGGGGGGGGGGGGGGGGGTGAAATGGGTTCCTATTTAATTATTTTTATTTTTCAGTTTCTTGGACTGAATGTATTTTAATTAAATGTTTATGTTGTGCTGCACTGTGCCAAAGCCACGTTTTGTATTGTTGCAAAAGAAAACACAAAGGCCACATCTGTAATCTCTCTGTACTTCTAGGATCGTGGCAACCACCCCCATGATGGACTTTGTTGTGCCTGGCAGTGCTCAAGTCTATAACTTCAAGACTGCTCTGGGCCTCACCCAGCAAGAGGTAACTGCAGGAAAATCTGATAAAGTCGTAATAATGCACAAAGCACCTTGTCATACGTGATCAACCCATGGCAGCAGTGTGACAGCCCATAGAAAGGTTACTATTAGACACAGCAGCCTGATGCAGCTGGTTATGGGTTATGCTTTTGCATACTAAAGGTGTACATTGATGCAATTCAAGGCAATAGAGCAAACCAATCATTGAACCAATTCAATTCAACAAACCTGAATGCAAGATTAGGTCAATTTGGTAACGTTTCACTCAAAACAGAGAGTGACACCAAATGTGATCAGATCACACATATTGCATTGTATGAAGTTGTCATTTGTCTTTCCCACAGGCACTGGCTGTCAGTGATCATTTCCCTGTGGAGGTGGATCTGCTATGGTGGTTTATTCGGATTCCAACACCCTGAGCCCTGCTGCAACAACCAATCAACACCCTGAGCCCTGCTACAACAACCAATCAACACCCTGAGCCCTGCTACAACAACCAATCAACACCCTGATCCCTGCTGCAACAACCAATCAACACCCTGAGTCAAGCTCCAGCAACCAATCAACACTCTTCACTGAATTTGAATTGATTTTGGCCTCTTCAGTGAGGGAATAAATGCTCAATAATCATGATGCAATTAATTATATGACAGTGAAATTGCCTGGCTTACACTGATTAATACAATACAATACAGTACAATTAAAATCTTTTATTCATTCCCAACAACTTAATGAATTGTATTTTGTGACAAATGACACATTTATCTCTCAGATATTTAAACTACTGTCCCACAACATAGTCTGGACCCTGTCCCATGTTTGATACAATGATAAATGACATCAAAGGTGTTCAAATGACTGTATAAACAACAGTACAATCTCCATACAAAACATACACTGCATGGCTATGATCAAACGGTATGTATAGTAAGTTACCGTATGTCTCTCCATGAGTGACATTATTAGTTACCAGTTACATTAGAATCAATCTGTCAATGTAAAACATGCAATGTTCTGGTTTGTTATCAATTTGTCTTGCGCACTCCCATCTGAAAAATAAGTGGTCACGTGGCTTTAGTAGTTACTAGAAATGTAAGTTTACTTTACAGTGAGATAAAGACAACAGGCATACTGCGTGGCAATGAAGCAAAAATATTCCTACAATCCATTTCTCATCATTGTCCATTTCACTAGACCTAGGCATATCATCATCATCATCATCATCATCAGAATAGGTGTTGAAGACCCCAATGGAAGCATTGTTTTCCAGAGCAGTAGTGTAAAGCACTGGTTCCCAAACAACCCATTTGTGGATCGCGGACACATTTTTATGGGTCGCAAGTAATATTTTTTGTTTCCTATATTTTATTATTTGTCATGAATACAATATATTTTTCAAAGTAAGTAATTTCATGAATAAAGAAACACCATTAAGAAGTAGTGAAAATAACAGATCTACAAGCTCATAATGTTATGAGCTTGTAGGTCTGCTGTTTTCACTAGTTTGGGTCCCTGGCAAATGTCAAATTTCACTTTTTGGGTCTTGAGCTAGCAGTTTTGGGAACCACTGGTGTAAAGTAACCTTGTACATTTACTTAAGCACTGTACATAAGTACATTTTGAGTTATTTGCTTTAACTTTACTGGAATATTTCCAATTTCCAATCATTCATGGATATTGAAGTACATTTTTATACCAATACCTTTGCACTACTCAAGCAAATCTGGATTTTTACTTAGGCCTAACCATGTTTCTACATTGCAGTATTGCTACTTTAACCTAAAGTAAAACATCGAGTATACTTTTACACCACTGCATCAACATCCCAGTTCTGCAACCTGGACTCAAACAAGACTAATGTACAGAAGAACATTTTAAAGCAAAACAAAATACGGTCTGTAATAGCTGAACAAATGCACACACTCACAGTCTCACACTATTCTAAAAGTAGTCCAACACTATACCCTCTGGTGGTTGTACAAGGTAAACAAGATTTACAGGTTTCAGTTGTTTGTTATAGTTTTGTATTTTTCCAATATATCTTTTGTATTTCCTTTTTTTTAAGTTTAGCAGTTTCAGTTAATTTCTCAATTCCAAGTTTGTTTTCAGAGTAGGTTTTCTCTTTTCAGTTTAGTTTAACAGATATAACAGATTTAACCAATGAAGACATGAGGCCCATTCTACCAATGTCTTCTAAATAGTTTATTAAATATGTCTTATTTTCTATATCAGTGGTTCTCAAACCTTTTCATGTGTGTGAAGTGCTTCGCCTCTATATAAATGCAGTCAGTAACTTATGGACTAGAAAAAAAAGGCATAAGGGTAACAATAATAATAATACATTTTATTTATAAGGAGCCTTTCAAAACAAAAAGTAAAGGGAGCCATAAAAATGTGTCCGCGACTCACAAATGGGTCCTGACCCACTGTTTGGGAACCAGTGTGTTAGGGATGTCTATAAAGTAAAATCCATGTGCTCAAATTGCAAGGAATTGTTCATGTTTATTTAAACAAACGGGTTAACAGGTTGAATTATTGTAGAACTGATGGTATGTTATGTTCAGTTCACTTCACCTTCTCAAATACTTTATCTTCGCTCAACCAATTTGACATCTCCTGTATTCTGAGAACAAGATCCACTTTCTTCCACTGCCTTTGCTGACCAGCGCTGTGTGCTATTATGTAAATGCCTTTGTCAGGCCATGTTGCTGTTATCTATATGTAGATGTATTTTACAATGTCATTTCACTATCATAATTTACCTTCCATTAAGAAGTTCATCAGTAGCTGAATGGGTACAGAGGACAGCTGCCACAAAGTCTACATGTACATGACCATCATAATCTCCAAATACACTAGTTTGTGGTTAAATATCTACCGTACATGAACAAACATGAATGCATGGCATGCTACTATAGAGAGAGAGAGAGAGAGAGAGAGAGAGAGAGAGAGAGAGAGAGAGAGAGAGAGAGAGAGAGAGAGAGAGAGAGAGAGAGAGAGCAGGACAGTCATGCAAGCACTCAATCTATACAGTATGTGATACAGCAGCTTAACCAACTCACCTGGAACATGTAATAGTCTTTTTTGTGAAGGTCGTTAACATTTGCACTTTATATTGGGTGCTGTTTAGGGGCCTCTGGGAGCTCCTGTGGACAGGCAGTGGTTCTCAAACTTGTTCATGTTAAGGACCCCCAAATGTACACAGCCTGTGGACTCCCATGTGAAAAGATATGCCAGGGACCCCCATATAAGAGGGGATTGTTACGCCTACAGTGATTCTCAACCAATTTAATTGCAAGGACGCCCTGTTTGACACACATTAGGCTACTCACATCGCTCCAGTCTATCTGCTGTACCACAGCTGGCAGGCGGCCAAGCAGGGAGGAGCTGTCCCTCCTCCTGCAGATGATCCATGGCTCTGTGGGGTAGCCGATCTACAAGCTCACAATGTGCCATGATGTGAGGCATTGTGAGCTTGTAGATCAGCCATTTTTGAAAGATTTAGAAAGATCTACTCTCATGGGGGCCCCTAGAGCTAAATCTGTTCAAATGTAGGGTCTGTGGCCTAATATAAATCAATTTGGAGGTCCATGACATGAAAATACTTTAGAACAACTGCTCTATTGGCAGTGCTAATTTGACTATGATAGCTTGTTGTCTGTTGGTCAGAATGTCAACGTTCCAGTTGCACTTGCACCTGTTGACTCCCATCTGTAGGAGTTTGTAATACAGCCTTACTGTCTAATGGCACATCAGGCACATTAAGTGTGTTAAGTGATCAACTTAACACATTAAGTGAAGTGAACATCCTCTACAGCAGGGGTTTTCAAAGTGGGTGACGGGGCACCCTGGGGTGCCGCGACGGCAGTCCAGGGGTGCCGCGAGATCATTTGATAATATTTGGAATTTATCTGGACACTTGGAATAATATTTAGTATCATTTTAAACTTGAAGTACAAAGTTATTTTCAGTCAGTTCCAACCAAAATGGCTGTTATCTCAACGTTTTCCTAACATAATCACTAAAATATCACAACTGTTGGGCAGAAACCTCGTATCTCCAAGTTTCAAATGTGTATGTCTTTTGGTAAAGCAAAGTCCTGCTTCATCAAGACTGTCGCACAAAACTAGTGAAAACAGCCGATCTACAAGCACACAACGCCTCGCGATGCAAGGCGTTGTGTGCTTGTAGATCGGCTGTTTTCACTAGTTTAGTACATTTTATAGATGATAAATACAAAACTAACGGTTTTGGACATACAAGGTTTCCACCCGACAACGACGATATGCTATAAATATAAGGTGCTAGGAGTGAAAATTATAATGTAGGGGTGCCTCGGATTAAAAAAATATTCATGGGGTGCCCTGAGACAAAAAAGTTTGGGAACCACTGCTCTACAGTAGTACTTCTCAAAGAGGGGTCTGGACACCTGCAGGGGTCCTTGAGGGGGTTCCAGGGGGTCCCCAGGAAAACGTGGAACAGTTTAATCAAGAGCCCAGTTACAAGCTCACTCACAACCTGTTGCATCCTGGCATGTTGAGAGCTTGTAGATCAGCTATTTTGGAAACATTGGCAAAAATATTGAAAAACATTTATCCTGTTATTGGGTTCCTGAGTATAAATTATATCCGTTACCAGAAGTTAATAATAATGCAAATGAAATTTGGCATACAGTAAAGTAGTCACATACAACCTCTTCTCCTGTATTCTGAGAATAAGATCCACTTTGGAGCCTTTGCTGTCCACTACACTGTTTGCATAGTGGCCATGCATGCTATCTGCTATCTGCTAATATACTCATAAGGGGCCTTTGGGTGCTCTTCACTGGGTGATCTTCGGGGTTTACTGGGTACTGATATGAAACTGTGCTCTGGGCCTCTGGGTACTCCTGAGGGGCCTCTGGGTGCTCCTAATAATGTAACGGGTTGTGTCTGTCTAAGTATTTGGTGGAGGTGTCTATGGTGCAGAAGTGATGACACAGCAACACAGGACTTGCTCTCACTCAGGTTGTCTTTACTTTGTAACTCCTGGTATAAAGATACTGTAAATGATAAACACAGTGCATCTACAATGCAGCAGCTGTAGTACACAAATCTGCAGCATGGAATGACTTCCTCTACTGAGACAAAACTACAAACATGTGATCGTATAGTGAGTAATTCATTAACATTATTTTTCCATAGAGCACCTAGCCCAGAGAGAGCTATTTATATTTCACAATAAACTGTTTTTCACAGTCTAATGTAACAGGTATGTACAATGAGTAGAGGAGAGAAGACACAATGCAACCCAGGAGAACAGCAGTGCTAAAAGGCTTTGACTATATATGATAGTTTGTTGTCTGTTGGTCAGAAAGTCAAAGTTCCAGTTCCACATGCACCTGTTGACTCCCAGCTGTAGGAGTTTGTCATTAAAAAGCACATTCAGTGAACAGGACACATGCATAGGTAGACATGTCCTCTACTCTAGCTGCTGCAGGATGCTGTGAATTCAAAAGGATACATGCATCATCCTCTACAGCAGTGCTTCTCAAAGAGGGGTCTGGACACCTGAAAGGGGTCCTTGAGGGGGTTCCAGGGGGTCCCCAGGAAGGCCTGGAACAAGTGGGAACAAGATCCACGTTGGAGCCTTTGCAGTCCAAACTACACTGTTTGCATAGTGGCATGTTATCTGCTATGCAAATGCATTTGTCAGGCTATGTTGCTGCTATCATTACAGTAGATATATTTTACAATGTAATTTCACTATCATAATTCACCTTCCATTTAGAAGGTCATCAGTGGGTACAGAGGACCGAATGTATTTAAGTTTACATGACCATCATACTCTCCAGGTGGGTTTTTGATTTATAAAATAGTTTGTGGTTAAGTATCTACATGAACAAACATGAATGCATGGCACGCTACTATAAAGAATCTCTTTATTATGTGAAATAAAAGCTTATCAAACTCACCTGAATGGCTTATTGAATACAACAATCATGATAATACCTAGTAGTTGGACAGTGTATTGGGTGCTGTTTGCACTGGGTGAGGGACCTCTGGTGGATGTTTAAAGAACTTTGGGTGCAGGAGGTGTTTCTGTGGATTTATTTAAGGTAGAGAGAATGCCTTTGGGTGCACTTCAGGGTCTACTGGGTACTGTAGACTGAGATTACAATTACTCTTTAAGCAGCTGGAACACGGTGCCACCAGTGATCTTGAGAGCTCTCCAGGCAGACAAGCTGCTGGGAACCATGGGGACAGTACCGTGTGTCATCCCCTGTCAGCCCCTGAAACCTTCAATCACCAGAGGCTGCACAGAGAGGGCAGGACAGTCATGTGTATCCAAGCACTGAATCTATAAGTTATGTTAAACAGCAGCTTAACCAACTCACCTGGAACATGTATTCTTTTTGCACTATACATCTACACGTTTAGGGGCCTCTGGGTGCTCCTGAGGGGCCACTGTGGATTGTTTAAGGCAGTGGTTCTCAAAGTTTTTCCCATGTCAAGGACCCCCAAATCGGCACTTAGAAAATATATGACAGGGACCCCCATATGTTTATGCCTCTATAGCAGTGATGCTCAACCATTTTAATTGCAAGGTCACTCTTGAGAATAAGCTGACCAAATGACCCCCCGAGAGGCACACGCCCCAGCTCACAGCACACCAGCACCTCACGCGGTCGGGTTTACAATACTGTTCCGCTGCTGAGCGGTGGCTTCAGGGGTTCACTGGTGGCTTACCCCACCCTCAGACCACGACTGTGCGCTACTACAATCGGCTGAGGGGATTTTCTGCAAAATTACAACTATGGGGACACACACACCACAGTTCACTTATATCTGTGTTTCGGCTGAATTCGTCTGATGTAATTAGATGGATATTCTAGCGTTGTAAAATAAACCACATAAAAACACCACTGCATCAACGTCTTATAATCTACTCCTGGCGCACTCTTTATAGACTGAGTTATCTCCGAGCAAAGTGACTTTACAACATGGATGAGAGCAGAGCTATTTCTGACACTCAATGAATGAAGGATTTTTTCATGCACCTGCGAGAGAGTGTATCCTGACACACTTTCTTCTCCGTGTCTCCCTTCTCAATATCACTGCACTAAAGATAACCACCTGTGATAAGCAGAGTGCAGGCTTTGTTTCAGCCACGCTGGTCTCGCAATCCAAATCCCTCTGTTTGTATTTAGAGCTCCCACCGGTGATCACCAGGCCGGGTAAACCTCGCTCTCCTGAGAGCAAAGCCCCCTCCGAACGCCTGCTGACCAGCAGCGGTCCCGAGCTCCCAGAGGGACAGGACGATGCAAGACCGTTAAAATGACAACAGACTAAACCGTTTGGCTATGAAATTCTAGATAATACAGTATATCTGAACTCACCCAAACTCAGGAATAATCCTACAAAGAGATGGAAATGGCAGATGACCTTTTACCGAGGATGGAGCAGAGGCGCAACACACTATTTGGTTCCCAAGTAAAAAGGGCTTTTATTGATTTATTAGAGAGAAAATACAGAAAGTAAAAAATAGAACAAGCACAGCAAAAGTATAGATTCCTTGTCTGTCCGATCCAAAAAGAGAGAGAGTATTTTAGGCGCTTTCCTTTTTTATACCCCAGAGATGCATGGGGGGGCGGCACAGCCCCCCCCACCCATCCGTTCAAAGTGTACGTGACAGTTAGCCGTCCTGCAAGATCAGCAGGACGAAGACAAAGATACATTTTCCATCATGATGCAACATTCAGTGAAAAAACTCTTTGGTCAAAGTTCATATACTACCGTAAGCCCGTCTTCTATCTGCCCCCGCTATAACCCCAGGTGGCTTGTGGTTAAGCGCTTATCTAGCGATCGCTCGCGTCACAAGCTAGGTGGAACATTCTTCAGAGAAGGCAGACAGTTTATACAGGAAGTTACAAGAGATGCAACAGCCCCACAATATCACATACTACTCTGTTGTCTGCTCATGCACAAAGTAAATCAGTTGTTTCCAACCTAACAGTATAACTGCATGCAATGCTCTGATAACTAAGTTACAACAGTGAACCTTATTATCATTGGGTTTCTCAGATGTGTACTGTTAAGCAACACCTATCACTATCTATGTAATCAGATTTATTACTAAATCATAACCCTCATTTCCCCCTGTCCTAACCCTCCACCTGGCGAGCGGCCATTCCTCTGACCCCGGGCATGGACATGTGCGGGCTCTCAACACCCCCTCATGGCCGGTTGCCTCTCCACGACGAATCCTCCTTGTACACCCCCAGGCCTGAGCTAAGACAACACACACTCATTCTATAGGATTCAGCACAAGTATTGGATGGGAACATCAGGTCATGTTTCAGTCTAAATCTAAGCAAGCAGCACCTCTCCATTATACATGTCATAGCCTATATAAGAAAACATCACAATATCAATGGTATTATGTCATAGCCTATATAAGAAAACATCACAATATAAATGGTATTATTCTCATTATTATTATCATTTTTTTCCATTTTTCTTTCTTTTTTTTTTTTTTTTTTTTTATACTTCCACACATCACATGTGATTCGGGCTTCGACCCTCACACCCCGCACCATTCTGGTACGAAGTCCCGTATGAAGGCCATCCCTGACCCCCATAAGGGTCATAGTAGATCGGCTGGGCCGCCCCGCTGGCTGCAGGTGGGCCATATGCCGGTGTGCCGTAGACCTGCGTTGAAGGTGGTGGCGGATTGACCTGCTGCTGAGCTGGTGGCAGGTTGGCCAACTGCTGAGCTGGTTGCGGGTTGACCTGCTGGACGGGTGGTTGTGGGTTGACCTGCGGGGGAGGTGGTTGTGGGATGACCTGCTGGTGAGCCGGAGGATGAGAGTGGGTCCAACCGCTCCGGTCCTGTCTGGAGGCCCGGTAGTCACCATGGTCACCGCTCCACTCATGGCGTGACGGACGGTAGCCTCCCTGGTCCCCACCCCACTCTTGGCGAGAAGGACGGTAGCCTCCCTGGTCACCACCCCACTCCTGGCGGTAAGGACGGTAGCCTCCTTGGTCGCCACCCCACTCTGGGCGGGGAGCCCGGTAGCCTCCCTGGTCTCCGCCCCACTCCGGGCGGGGCGGGCAGGGCCCCTGTCCAGTACTGTCCTCTCGGTTCGACGGCTCGAGGTGATCGCCCTGAAATTCAAGGGCTGTGGGCATGGTCCCAAGATGGCGACTGTCTCGAACAAGCCACCCTCTTTAGGTAGCAATGCTTCCACGCTCGCCCAGATTTGGCCTTTCTTAATGTCACCTTCGAGTACCATATAGGTGGTCACTCTGGCCGGGGTGATGTCACCCCAGCCCTCCCCCTCAAGGAACGCGAACGTGACACCTTTCCTCTCGGACTGGGTGTCCAGGTTGGCTAAAGCCCGTGGCCCTAGTTCGTTGAAAGGGCTCCAGTATGGCCTTCGTCCGGGAATAACTCCAGCAATGGTTTCCCAGACTCTCGGATTTTCCAACGCACTGTCCTGCAATCTTAAACCTTGCAGGGTGCAGAGCTGCAAACGCTGCTTCTTCCCCATGGTCCCCGTCTGCACCTTCCGATGGAGCCAGGCCCCCTTGGGCGCTGCATTTCTTCCTCCGGAGGGTGGGGGGTCCACCAGGATCACTTCGGACGCGGAGGACGGCGCCGGAATGGGTCCACTCACAATCTGCAGTGGACTCCCCGAGCCTGTCCGCGTCTCACTCGGTTCAGAGCTCTCAGGCTCCTGTGGTTCGGCACTCAGAAGGTCGCTCTCCTCCTCAGCGTGGAGGTGGATGACCTCCGCCTCCCCAGTATTCGACACTTGTAGCATTGTCTTCCACGAGCTACTGTCACCTACTTTCAGCAAGCACTGCGGTTCTGTGCTCACTCACTCTATTCTGGCATCTGTGGTGACCTACTTATAGGCTGTCTCCACTCACTCCTCCCCCTCAAAGGGAGGATGTGACTTCTCGGGCCCCTGCCTGGGGTCCAGGCAGCTCGCTGAGGCGTCCCTAGCGGACCATTACTCTCCGTTGACGATACCGTCGGGTCCTGCAGCCCCGGGTCCGGAGGTCGCGGAGAGGATCGCCTCAGGCTCCTCTGGATAACTCCTATCACCCGCTCCCTCTGAGCTTCCGGGAGGCTGGACATAAGAAGCTCCAACTCCCGACCAAACTCGTCGAAATTCGCACGAGGGGAAAGCGGTCTCTCGGCCCCTTCGACAGACGCCATTTACTGTTCTTCGGCAGTGGCTGCAATGTTTCACAGCTCTCCTCCTGCCTCTGTGACAATCTGCTCTTATTGCCACACCACTCTTCAGAGTAAAATGAAAGAGAGAAATGCTCAGTGAGATCAGTGAGATCCATGACACGTGCTCACTCTGCACCTGCCATAGGTCATGACCTACTTAAAGCTTATCTCTACCTCCTCTCCCCCCCTCACCTCTCCGGCGAGGAGAGAAATTCCATTCTCGCACATGCAACAGTGTATGTGCTAACCTTTTCATTGTCTCAACGACCATCGGCAACCTCCCCCCCCCATGCGAGTACTAAGCGGTAAGCACGGGTGGGGTGTAGTGCCATTGCATTCGCGTTTGGGGATTAACCATCGCTTTAGACAGCCCAAAGGCTATCACCAGAGCAATAGCGATCCCCGCTACTTTACATGACAATTTAAATATCTGTACTGTGACACTTTTCTTTCTTTCTTTCTTTCTTTCTTTCTATCTGCTTCCGGTGATATCCCTGGAGGAGCTGCAGGTTCTGGCTGGGGGGAGTCAGGTTCTAGTAGCCTAAACTCCATTTCGGGCTGACCCTGTGTCCTCCGCCCCCTGTGTCCTCCTGCAGGGAGGATGGAATACAGGGAAAGACAGGATCAGTCCCTACCCTGACATCCCCTTCCCTTTGGACCGAAACCTCCTCCAGCAACCGCCCCTACCGCTGGGTTGCATAATCCTAGCCTTCCTCTTCTCCAGCTTCTTCTGCGTCTCCGCCTTGGTGCCATTCTCGGGCACTTCCGGCGAAAAGCTGGTGGACATCGACACTACGCTCCCATCACTTGTGGTGTCGAGCACGATCACACATTTCGCCCAGACAAAACCCTTGTGGTTATCCAGGCTGACACCTCCGTTGGTCATAAGTTCACTTGCGGTGCCCTTCTTCCCAAACGGGGCCTCCTTCACCTTAAAGTGCCATACCAAACATTCCCTCAGCAACCTCTGGTGCTTGTATCGGGAATGTTCAGTCAGCCAATCCCATTCTCCGCCCGTCCCACTACGTCCGGTAGCGAATTCGTTGGGCTCACACTGTATCTTTAACTGGTGCCGAGCAGCTAACATGCTCTTGATCAGAACAGGGACCGACATACAAACGGCTCTTCCCCTAATGGCCTCGTTCTCTAGACCATCAGGAGTCCTGCCCAGGACCAATGCCCGAGGAGGTGTGTCTGCAATTAACAGCATTTCCGACCCCTTCCTCGTGTTAACCTGACTCTTCCGGGATGGATTCCACGGGGGAAAATGCCCGTTCACCATCCTCTCGATTTCCGAGAGCAGGAGGAAGTCAAGGTCCTCCGTGCTCCCGTGAAACCATATTTTGTCTTTTCCTAGCAAAGTTTCCCGTGCCAGGGCTTTTCCAGGGTGCAAGAAGCCTTCACCCCGATTCATATGTATTCCAGAGAAAACTCTGACCCCCTCATGGAGAGGGCAAGGGAACAGATGTGTCCCATCCCAGCAACACTTACACTCTTTGACTCGGCTGCTGGGCATGGGAGGATAACTGGAGATGGCCGTCCGGCCACCCCACGCAAGATAACAATCCCTGCAGCACGCGGCACCCTCTAGGGCCTTCACGTGCCCCGATGAGCTCTAAACCACCGGCCCCCAGCTTGGTCGCCCCGCCTGGGGGGACCTCCCTCGGTTTGGCCATCTGTGGTCCACTCCACCGGGTCACGCCCACTGGCAGGGAACACAAAACACAATCACCTAACATCATCAACGCCCACCTCAGTGGGCGTTTGCGATATTCCTCTCTGGGGAGATACCCCAATTTTGTTGATTTCGCCACTCCATCCTCAATCGCAAGCCAAACGTTTTTACCATCTATACCAGGAGACAGTGCAATAAAAACCTTCATCCCTGCGCACCTCAGAGCGAAAGGCAGACCATCCCCGCCCGACAGGAGACCAAGGCACTGACCCGGCATAGCACTGCTACACCCCGACAGGTCAGCGTCAGGGCCTCGGGCTAGGCCGCACTTAAGATCCTCGGCAGCAGCCATGCTACTCACTCAGTCTTCCCAACCTGATCTACGTGGACTTATACCAAAATCTTCCACTGCTGTCGGTTAGGGCCAAGGACTGCTCTATTCAAGAATAGGGCTATGATCCATGATCTCGTCCTTGGCTTCGTACCTCGGCGCCGGATTCCTGGCGCGCAATTCCCTGTGCACCCCCAAGACTTCACCTGGGGATCAGGGAAAGAGAAAGACCCATTAACCGGTGGATTTCTCTTTCTCTCCCTTTCTAGGTTACCTGCATCTTGAGAGGGCCCGGTAGGTCCCGTGAGCCCTCCTGCAGCTTCATCAATTTTCATGAAGCAGACCGGTGCCTTCGCCGGCCTATTTGAACTTATGTTCTGCGGTATATTAATACCTGGTAGCTCCCCTTCGCCGGCGCTGCGAAGGGATACCGAGACCACTGGATCTGGGCTGGACTGTTCCAAAGTGGTCTATGCACTATGCTTCTCCCGCCCCCTTAGGGGCCTTTATGGTGAACATTTCGCCAGCCCATTTCAAATTCCAGTGGGAAATCATGACCTAATATTAACATCGATTTACATTATTTTACATTATACATTATTTATTACTATCATTATCACTATTTATTAGGTATTTATTTATTTTAACTATGATTATTATAATTATTACCATTTATAACAACACAACAACAACCACCCAAAAATCACCAGTTTTGTGAACTGAACTAAGCAACAACAATAACGGCCAAAAATGCAATAACTAATTGAAAACACGCCCTTGGGTCTATACCAGAAAACTAAACTAATCTAACTGGCCCACTAAAAAAATAATATAAACAGAGAATCAAAACAAAAACGAACTAATCTACTGCATAAAGAAAAACGTCCAACAACATATAGCCCGGCCTCTACGGCTATTTTACCCGGCTCTATAAGTGTTGGTTTGCTGCACCTCACTTTAGCCTATGCCAC
Source organism: Nannobrachium achirus (assembly GCF_963921795.1). Classification (NCBI taxonomy): domain Eukaryota; kingdom Metazoa; phylum Chordata; class Actinopteri; order Myctophiformes; family Myctophidae; genus Nannobrachium; species Nannobrachium achirus. Next base: position 183,782 of record NW_027664718.1, on the reverse strand, counting down.
ACAGTCTCGAATAACTGATATGGCGGTACTCGGCGGCGCAGCCTCCCACAGTCCAACTCCCATGTCCACCATCCTACACTCCCCCACCACATGCCACACTGCACTGCCCGCCCACATCCCCAACGTGCGGGTTCCCTGCCACACCAGAATGTGCACCTTCTGCGTGACAGAGAATCCACACGCTGCAAATGCAAACACACAACCCAGCCCGACACACAGTGACAGAACGCATGACCATGAACACCAGAATCGGCCCGCTGAGAGCCTGCTCCGCCCCACGGCTGCTCACGTTAGTTGGGATCTGATCCCCACATTTCTGAGGTATTTCGGCAGCTACAGCCCAAGCTGTAATGTCGTTTTAGTGCCCTAGATCTGGCATGCTCGGTGAACAGGGCCCACTCACCCCCTCAGCAGTACTTCTCTCCAGAGCCGGCAATGGTCTCCTTTGATACTGCATGAAATGTCGGGCGAGTAGGACGTTCACACAGGCCCCACAGATGTTGCGATAAGGGGGCAGGTCAGGCGTCGCGGTATGCTGAATTTTACGAATAACCTCTGCCAGCGTGGCATGAGGCACCAGTAGCTCAATCCGGAGGTTACCTACATCTCTTTCCAGGGCATTTAAGAATGCCCAGATGGACGCTCCCTGGTCATATCCGTAGGCGTCGCATCCAAATAGAGTCATCACCAACCGTGCAACAAAGCGCGCATTAGCAAATCTAAACAGTTTAGCATAGTACCTGTCTAACTTTAGCTGCTGCTCGCGTACTGTCATTCCATGCTTGCATTTAGTCAACGCCACATGTATAATTTGTGTATAACCCATGTCTCTCATCGCATGGGCGTCCGTGAGCACTATGTGCTCGTCAGCCAGCGGTGGACCAGTCACCGGGTGTACATACCTCCGGCATTCCTGTTTGAGGGTCGACCCTGCCAGGTTCTCAACTGACTGGGCCATTCCCCCTCCACCGCTTAATCGCTCATTTGTGGGATTCACTACCCACGCGGGCCTTGTAATAGGCCGAATCTCCTCTATTCTCTCTCCCCGGACAATCAGCCTTGACATGGCTCTGTTCGTGGCTGGGTAGTCACGGGGAGGTATTTGTAATACTCGCGGAACCAATTCCGCACTTTGACCATTCGATGGCTGGGGGCGTTCAAGCAGAAGGGGTGTTCCTAGTGAAAACTCCTCTCTCCGTTGCTCCCACTCCCCGGGGACCCATATCTGGTCCCCTGCCCAACTCTCAAGGCCTCTTGGGCCCTGACATTCTTGTTTCGTTTCCTCCCCTGCGGGAAGCCACTTCACCTGGCAGTGTCCGCCTTGTCCGGCAGACAGCTCTTCTCCCCGTGCGGGGAAACCTAGTAACCGTCCTAGTTCTAGGCACTCATCGTGACCGTCTAGGCATGCACCAGAGACGGTCGACACCACCAAAGGTGGCCTTGAATCAGGCTTACACTCGCCTGGATTCAAGTGGGTGGTAGCCATTGTAAATTGGCGAGTCCTGACTTCTCTCTATTCTATGAGTCCCTGACAGAGATACTTGTGTCTCCCACCGGAGCCTGCTCGGCGCGCTTTCCGAGCCCCTGTTTTCACTCTGGTCGTGTGGATACTCGCCCGGATACAGCACACTGTTAGAACTAGAGTATTATATGTACCACTACCCGTACATATAATAAGAAGTCCCCGTCAATAACAATCCTACCACCATGCGGAGTAGATTATATGTTGTGGCCGGTGGCTACTAAATACCCCCTCTGAATGATTGCTAAAATAATCAACCTGTCAATTATTCACACCATTAAAGAGAGGGTCAAGACCAGGGACGCCATCTTGAGAATAAGCTGACCAAATGACCCCCCGAGAGGCACACGCCCCAGCTCACAGCACACCAGCACCTCACGCGGTCGGGTTTACAATACTGTTCCGCTGCTGAGCGGTGGCTTCAGGGGTTCACTGGTGGCTTACCCCACCCTCAGACCACGACTGTGCGCTACTACAATCGGCTGAGGGGATTTTCTGCAAAATTACAACTATGGGGACACACACACCACAGTTCACTTATATCTGTGTTTCGGCTGAATTCGTCTGATGTAATTAGATGGATATTCTAGCGTTGTAAAATAAACCACATAAAAACACCACTGCATCAACGTCTTATAATCTACTCCTGGCGCACTCTTTATAGACTGAGTTATCTCCGAGCAAAGTGACTTTACAACATGGATGAGAGCAGAGCTATTTCTGACACTCAATGAATGAAGGATTTTTTCATGCACCTGCGAGAGAGTGTATCCTGACACACTTTCTTCTCCGTGTCTCCCTTCTCAATATCACTGCACTAAAGATAACCACCTGTGATAAGCAGAGTGCAGGCTTTGTTTCAGCCACGCTGGTCTCGCAATCCAAATCCCTCTGTTTGTATTTAGAGCTCCCACCGGTGATCACCAGGCCGGGTAAACCTCGCTCTCCTGAGAGCAAAGCCCCCTCCGAACGCCTGCTGACCAGCAGCGGTCCCGAGCTCCCAGAGGGACAGGACGATGCAAGACCGTTAAAATGACAACAGACTAAACCGTTTGGCTATGAAATTCTAGATAATACAGTATATCTGAACTCACCCAAACTCAGGAATAATCCTACACAGAGATGGAAATGGCAGATGACCTTTTACCGAGGATGGAGCAGAGGCGCAACACACTATTTGGTTCCCAAGTAAAAAGGGCTTTTATTGATTTATTAGAGAGAAAATACAGAAAGTAAAAAATAGAACAAGCACAGCAAAAGTATAGATTCCTTGTCTGTCCGATCCAAAAAGAGAGAGAGTATTTTAGGCGCTTTCCTTTTTTATACCCCAGAGATGCATGGGGGGGCGGCACAGCCCCCCCCACCCATCCGTTCAAAGTGTACGTGACAGTTAGCCGTCCTGCAAGATCAGCAGGACGAAGACAAAGATACATTTTCCATCATGATGCAACATTCAGTGAAAAAACTCTTTGGTCAAAGTTCATATACTACCGTAAGCCCGTCTTCTATCTGCCCCCGCTATAACCCCAGGTGGCTTGTGGTTAAGCGCTTATCTAGCGATCGCTCGCGTCACAAGCTAGGTGGAACATTCTTCAGAGAAGGCAGACAGTTTATACAGGAAGTTACAAGAGATGCAACAGCCCCACAATATCACATACTACTCTGTTGTCTGCTCATGCACAAAGTAAATCAGTTGTTTCCAACCTAACAGTATAACTGCATGCAATGCTCTGATAACTAAGTTACAACAGTGAACCTTATTATCATTGGGTTTCTCAGATGTGTACTGTTAAGCAACACCTATCACTATCTATGTAATCAGATTTATTACTAAATCATAACCCTCATTTCCCCCTGTCCTAACCCTCCACCTGGCGAGCGGCCATTCCTCTGACCCCGGGCATGGACATGTGCGGGCTCTCAACAGTCACCCTGTTTGAAATATGTATAGGCTACGGCCAAGCATTTCATGTCTATCTCTGGGACCCCAATTTATAGTGTAAAGTAAACGTTAATATAACTCTAAGAGTGTACAAATGGCTGAGTGTTCATTTGGTTCCATTTGTGCACTCAAAAAAAGGGTACATTTGGTTCCTAACTATCTATCATATAGCTGGGGACCCCCCCGAAACTCCCTCAAGGACCCCTGGGGGTCTCCGGACCCCGCTTTGAGAACCACTTGTTTAAGGGTGACTGGGTGCAATCCTTGTCTCTATACAGCCTCCCCCTGGCCAGCCGGGGCAACCTGATGGAGGGGAAAGGAACTGGTTGGAATAACGTGTTTCTTCCAAGCGCTACGTCCAAGCCGAGGAAATCCCCCCTGTCAGGTGAAAAGAAGCAACTAGGGCTACTCATCATGCATAGAAGGAAGCATGAGGTCGGTCCGTTGGCTCCCCAGGCGAGGCAGAGGGAGAGCAGAGCCCAGGATTACAGCTTAGGCAATTGGCACTGGGTGAAAAAATCGGTTACAAAATCGTGGGGTAAAAAAATATGTATAAACAAAAATGGGAGACTGGGTGCTGGTGAGGTGTCAGTGTGTCAGCTCAGGATAAGGACAGTAAGGTTTATTACTCACAGCGCTCCAGTCTATCTGCTGCACCACAGCTGGTAGGCAGCCAAGCAGGGAGGAACTGTCCCTCCTCCTGCAGATGATCCATGGCTCTGTGGGGTAGCCGATATACAAGCTCACAATGTGCCATGATGTGAGGCATTGTGAGCTTGTAGATCAGCCATTTTTTAAAGGTTTCGATAAATCTACTCTCACGGGGGTCCCTGGAGCTAAATCTGTTCAAATGGGGGTCTGTGGCCTAATATTAATCAAGGGATTTTAGAACAACTGCTCTATAGACATATTGTCCCAAAAAGCAAATAATGGGTCAAACATCACACTGGACACATAATTGGCTATACTACAGTAGGAGTTTGTCATGCAGCCTTACTGGAGTCATGTTATTAAAAGCACATTCAGTGAACAGGACACATGCATAGGTAGACATGTCCTCTACTCTAGCTGATGCACGATGCTGTGCATTCAAAAGGATAAATGCAGAATTCTCTTCAGCAGTGCTTCTCAAAGAGGGGTCTGGACACCTGCAGGGGTCCTTGAGGGGGTTCCAGGGGGTCCCCAGGAAAATGTGGGAAAGTTAAAAAAAAAGTTTTAATAAAGAGCCCAGTTACAAGCTCACAACCTGTTGCATCCTGGCATGATGTGAGCTTGTAGATCAGCTATTTTGGAAATAGCTAAACATTGCCAAAAAATCTTGAAATACATTTAGAACCTTTTCCCATGTATTCAGAGAACAAGATCCACGTTGGAGCCTTGGCTGTCCAAACTACACTGTTTGCATAGTGGCCATGCTATCTGCTAAGCAAATGCATTTGTCAGGCTATGTTGCTGCTATCCTTACAGTAGATTTTACAATGCAATTTCACTATCATAATTCATCTTCCATTAGGAGCTCATCAGTAGCTGAATGTGCACAAAGGATGCCTGCCACAATTTATGTAAGTCTACAAGATCATCATAATCTCTGGGTGGGTTTTTGATTTGTTAAAACAATAGAACAGTTTGTGGTTAAATATCTACATGAACAAATCTAACAATCTCCAATTTGTGTAATACAAGTGTTATTCTACTAGGAGCTACTATACTATCCAAGCACTGAATACATTTTTAAGTGAAATAAAAGCTTATCAAACTCACTTGGCATATTGAATACACATTGTTTTGTGAATGTCATGAATCATGGCAATAGTTGGACAGTGTGTTTGGGTGCTGTTTGGACCGGCTGAGAGACCAGCTAGGGCCTTTGGGTGCTGAGGTGTTTCTGTGGATGTATTTAAGTGAAAGAGAATGATCATAAGGGTCTTTGGGTGCACTTCACTGGGTGATCTTCTGGGTCTACTGGGTACTGATATTAAACTGTGTTCTGGGTCCTCCTATAGGGGGCCTCTGGGTGCTCCTATAAGGGGTCTCTAGGTGCTCCTAAGGGGCCACTGTGGACTGTTTCAGGGAGACTGGGTGCTGGTGAGGTGTCAGTGTGTCAGCTCAGGATAAGGACATTAAGGTTTATTACTCACAGTGTTCCAGTCTATCTGCTGCACCACAGCTGGCAGTAGGTGTGTGCAGAGAGAATTGGAGGGGGCATGTGCTCAAGTCTGAGAGGGGCACCTTTCGCCGGCGCCTTAAATAGCCATATTTAGAGCAATATCGCATTTTAGGAATAGGCCTACAGGATTATACTCGGGGTCAGGGGTGTACATAACTTGTGTGGTCTAATACTCAGGAGAACACCTGAAGGCTACAAGCGTTTCAGTGCTGATGTTAAACAGTGCTATATGAATATTCTTGGTGCATTTAAAAGCAATGAATAGATGAGAAGCTATGACTGTAGTGTAGACTGTAGACTGCAGACTGTTCTTAGACCAACGCTGCTACTGCATCAAAAAAGATATAGCTGGGCTAATATCCAGTAATCACAACACATCCACGTTTTTGTGACAATACACAATAAATAAATAGTAAAGAGAATAAAGAAAAGATGTCAGCAAAGGCCGATCTTGTTGTATACCTGATAATTGAACAGTAAGCGTTTTTTTGGAGTACAGCTCTCCTCCCAGCAATGTTACTCTAGCCAGCATGAAAAGGAGACACGGATTCAATGGTGAGGTGTCAGTGTGTCAGCTCAGGATAAGGACAGTAAGGTTAATTACTCACAGTGCTCCAGTCTATCTGCTGTAGCCGATCTACAAGCTCACAATGTGCCATGATGTGAGGCATTGTGTGCTTGTAGATCAGCCATTTTTGAAAGGTTTCGATGAATCTACTCTCATGGGGGTCCCTGGAGCTAAACCTGTTCAAATGGGGGTCTGTGGCCTAATATTAATCAAATTGAGGGTCCACGACATGGAAATATTTTAGAACAACAGCTCTATATAGACATATTGTCCCTAAAAGCAAATAATGGGTCAAACATCACACTGGACACATAACTGGGTATACTACTGTAGGAGTGCATGCAGCCTTAAGGGCCATTTATTGTTACGTATGCTTGATTTTGTGTACGTTTTTGGGTGAGAGAGTACGTACGGTAGATCCGTCGACATGCATAGTTCCTCTCTACGTTATTTACGTGCCGACCCGCTCTCCGCTCCAATTCTGCTCCCATTGGGGCCGCGCGCCACATCAGCTATTTTGGAAACATTGGAAAAAAATCTTGAAATACATTTATACTCTTATTCGGTCCCTGAGTATAAACTATGTCTGTTGCCAGAAGTTAATAATGAAGCAAATAAACATATAGTATGTATTCACAGGCTATGCACATGAATTAAACAAAACATTTATATTATATTTTTCAGTTTTCACTGTGGGGTCACCTTTTCGACGATCCCACTTGGGGTACCGTCCCATACTTTGAGAACCTCTTCTCCTGTATATCCACGTTGGAGCCTTGGCTGTCCAAACTACACTGTTTCCATAGTAGCCATGCTATCTGCTATGCAAATGCATTTGTCAGGCTATGTTGCTGCTATCCTCACTGTAGATATATTTTACAATGTCATTTCACTATCATAATTCACCTTCCATTTAGAAGCTCATCAGTAGCTGAATGGGTACAAAGGACACCTGCCACAATTTATTTAAGTCTACAATCATAATCTCCGGGTGGGTTTTTGATTTGTTAAAACAATAGAATAGTTTGTGGTTAAATCTACACATGAACAACACACATATAACAATCTCCAATTTGTGTAAATCAAGTGTTATTCTACTAGGAGCTACTATACTAACCAAGCACTGAATCAATTTATTAAGTGAAATAAAAGCTTATCAAAGTGACCTGGCATATTGAATGCACATGCTTTTGTGAATGTCAATCATTCAATAGTTGGACAGTGTGTTGGGTTACCTGACTTTCGCCAGATGGTGGCAGCATTGCGTTGCATTGCTTTACCAGAGCGTTACGCACTGCTGCAACTATCTGGCGAAAGTCAGGTTATGTGTTGGGTGCTGTTTGCACTGGCTGAGACCTCTGGTGGCGATTTAACCCATTTAGGCCTATAGTTAGGCCCAAATCAGAAATTAGCCTACAAAAACAAATATGTTGATACATACTGTAGGCTACTGTAAGCCCCTCCCATACATTAAAATGTGTACCCGGCCTGAATGGTGCTGAGGTGTTTCTGTGGATTCATTCAAGGGACAGAGAATACTCATAAGGGGCCTTTGGGTGCTCTTCAATGGGTGCTCTTCACTGGGTGAACTTCGGGGTCTACTGGGAACTGATATTAAATTGTGCTCTGGGTCCTCTGGGTGCTCTTGAGGGGCCTCTGGGTGCTCCTAGGGGGCCTCTGGGTGCTCCTATAAGGGGCCTCTGGGTGCTCCTATAAGGGGTCACAGTGGACTGTTTCAGGGAGACTGGGTGCTGTTGAGGTGTCAGTGTGTCAGCTCAGGATAAGGACAGTAAGGTTTATACTCACAGCACTCCAGTCTGTACCACAGCTGGCAGGCAGCCAAGCAGTTACATGTACAACTGTCCCTCCTCCTGCAAATGATCTATATGGCTCTGTGGGGTAGGCGATCTATAAGCTCACAATCTGCCATGATGTGAGGCTTTGTGAGCTTGTAGATCAGCCATTGTTTTTTTTAAACAATATGTTTATTTTCTTTTTTTATAGACATACTGAATAAAATTCCCCCATATTTTCTCAAATAGCTCTTGTTTGTTTTTGAGAGTGTATGTGATTCTTTCTAAAGGAAGGCATAAAGATAGTTCCTTAAACCACTGAGCGATACTAGGTTTCCCTGTCTTTTTCCATGAAAGGGCGATAACCCTTTTGGCTTGTAGGAACCCAAGGTCCAGAAATGTTATCTCGCAGTTTTTATCTTATGGCCGATCGGGTAAAGGCCTAATAAGAAGAGTTTTGGATCAAGCTCAATGTTAATAAGTAGTATCCGTTGTTGTAACTCCTTCCTAACCTCCTCCCAAAATTCCTTTATTCTTGGACATGCCCACAAACAATGGAACAGAGTGCCATTATCATCGTTACATCTGTTACAAGTGTCTGGGATATTAGAATTACATTTGTTTATTTTTTCTGGCGTGATGTACACCCTCATCAGCCAATTATATTGCAGCAATTTTAAACGAGTATTACTAGTCTGTGCCTGAGCCTCCTCAGGCTGTGTTAAACTCATCCATAGATCAGCCATTTTAAGGGTAAGACCCAGTGATGAATTTTGCCCCAGTAAAAATGTTTGCTTGCACGCACGCACGCACGCACGCACGCACGCACGCACGCACGCACGCACGCACGCACGCACGCACGCACACACACACACACACACACACACACACACACACACACACACACACACACACACACACACACACACACACACACACACAATTACTGATCTATTGTGTAGTGTTAGTTGAACTGTACTTGTGTTTGTATTTGGGAAACCATGGGTAGCCGATGATTATGAGGGCATAATGTCTCCATGAATGACAGTGAATGTTTTAGAAGGTTGTCTGTTGACAATGCAGATCAAGTTGATTTAATTTGAACGGTCGTGCTGTAAATGCAACATCTGGGAATCGAATCCAGGTCTAAGGGACGATAAACATCTTAACCACTAGCCTAAAGGGGAATGCCCCCTGGTGTTTTATAGAACACAGTGATTTCATGTATTTGGTATTTTATAGAACTCAGTCATCATGTCATGTATTTGGTATAGGCTCAGGAGAAAGAGAGGCTGTTAATGGTTGCCTCCATGATCGATGTGTGAAAGTAAATTCAAATTCAACCTAATCACTTGACTGCCTGAAAGAAAGTTACTGTGAGAGAACCGTATGTAAATATTTTATCGTGTATGAAATTAAAATTCAGTTGAAGGGAGGTGAATGAGACAATTTGAATTTGGGGAGAATTTGAATGAACAGAAGGTGAAGGTAAGGAGGAGAGGAGCATAAAAGCCAGACTCTGCTCAGGGTCTGCTGTGGAGCAAGGTGTGACTGCAGCAGGTGAGTAGACTACACACACACACACACACACACACACACACACACACACACACACACACACACACACACACACACACACACACACACACACACACACACAAAACAAACACACACACACACACACACACACACACACACACACACACACACACACACACACACACACACACACGCATGCATGCACACCCACCCTTCTGGTACTGATGTTGCTTTGAAGCTTTGAATACAGTTTTTGCTCTCGCTGATGCTCTGCTTTTCAGGTGTCTTGGTATAGTTTTTTTGTACTCTCAATTGGTCATTGCGTTGTCTGCAGGGACACACCACCCTGGGCAAGATATGCCTTCTGGTTGGTTCCAAGATTTCTAGCGGAAGTGCTGTGTTTAACGGAAGTTACATCATGCGGTGCGGGTCTTTTTACATTCCCCAGCGAAAAACAAAAATAGATTGTAGCTCTTAACTCGCTCTTAATAGCTGTAACATCGCCTGAATCAATGTTTTTATTTGTATATTGTTTTTTACGAGCGCAAACCGACGGAGCAGGAGACGTAGACAGATTTTTTCCAGCGGGGAATACGTTTGCAGGGACACCACACTGTGAAAAAAAATACAACTTCTGTGAAAATTCAGCCCCACCTCCTAGAACACTAGTCTCTGCCTCATATCTTGACCAGGCTTTTCTCTTCGCAGATGAGTAAGCCTGGCTACGCGAGGCTAATGGGACCCAAACTTTCAGCAGCAGTCAAAAATGCATAGTTTTCCTAATCCCCCGAAAATGTTAAAGGAATTATACAAGCGACTAAGAGTAACACATGCAAATTGAAGATGTTTCACTTTTTAATAGTGTACATCTAGATTTGTTGCAAGGAATGGCGATTCGTTTATTTGATAAATGGTTAAATTGGGCCACATGGTTGTTTTACATAACAGGATGCGTTTAGTGTGTTGTCTGGTCCTGGTGCTGGGAGGGTTGCAGTTGGCCAGTGCTCTGCTGGTGGGAGCCTGGAACATCCAGATATTTGGACCCAAGAAGTCCAATCTTCAAGGTCATAACATAGGACAACAACAACAGCAAAAAGCCATGGACATCCTGAAGTACATCGCCGAGGTATGAAACACTGCAGGCTTTCACACTGTTTCTAACACGTACCAAAATAATTTACCTGATACAAATAACCTGGTTAATGTGATTATTAATTAAATACAATTTGTTCTTAGTCTTTTTGACACTATCTTGAACTGCTAGGAACAAATTATCTCTTAAAATGGGAATTTCAAGTGTGCATGTTTTGGAAATCTTTTTTATAACTATATTCTACAGTTCAATTGTGAGAAAGCAGATACGATATTGTTGCTTTTCCTTTTTTAATTTTCAATTTACATGTAACATTCAATAGGAAAACACATGAGCTAAACTGGAGAGAAGTCTGCTGTTAAAACTAAACTCAGAAGTCATGAAAAGTCCACAAATAGCTAATTGTGTTTTGTAGGTTATCTGTCGCTATGACGTCATTGTGATCCAGGAGGTCAGAGACAAGGATGACAATAACCTGCCTGTAGTCACTGCACTGATGGCCGAAGTCAACCGGAACCAGAACCAGAACCAGAACCAGAACCAGAACCAGAACCAGAACCACTGCATGCATGTATTCCAGTGATTTTACATTGTTTTCAAGTCATTTCTAGGTTGAATTATCAGCACTAAGAGGACATGATGGACTCTATGTTGCTCTTAGTCTAACCTAACGCTGACAGTCTATACTGGCAGATGGGTGGGGATACACAACCCGGCAAATCTCACCAGGAGTCTCCGGCCAATAGCATGTGTTCTCCTCCCCCCACCCCCCACCGCTCCATGCAGAGAACGCTGCTGCGTCATGACGTCAACAAATTTGGTGCAACAGTTTGCTGTGCACCAGAGTTTTGTTCACTGTAGGTGTGAATGCAATCTGTCCCATGAAGTACTGTATAGGAAATTAACCAAAATACAGTAGAGCCTAAATTTGGTATTGGTGCCCCTGGATTATTTTAATCAAGTGTGTATGTAGCAATATAATTCGCTAATTGGAAACTCTGTGTATGTGTATAAATGTGCGTACAAAGTGTTTGTGTGTACCGGTATGTGCGCGTGTGTACAGTGTGTGTGTGTATGTGTGTGTGTGTGTGTGTGTGTGTGTGTGTGTGTGTGTGTGTGTGTGTGTGTGTGTGTGTGTGTGTGTGTGTGTGTGTGTGTGTGTGTGTGTGTGAGTTTGTCTAGCTATACTTATGGGGACCAAACGCATGTTCACACAGTCACCTGCAGGAGATCTCTGACAGTGTGGCGACAAAATAGTAGGTCCCCACAACGGTTAGGGTTAGGTGTAGGGTTAGGGTTAGGGTTAGGGTTAGGGATATAGTTTAGGTAAGGCCACAGGACTTGCATAAAAATGAATGGAAGTCTATCTAATGTCCCCACAAGTGATGTAAATATATATATAGTGTGTGTGTGTGTGTGTGTGTGTGTGTGTGTGTGTGTGTGTGTGTGTGTGTGTGTGTGTGTGTGTGTGTGTGTGTGTGTGTGTGTGTGTGTGTGTGTGTGTGTGTGTGACTGAGTTTGTGTTTTTCCATCTCCAGAGGTTCGTATGACTCCATCGTCAGTGATAAGCTGGGTGACAGCAAGAAATACCAGGAACGCTACCTCTACATCTACAAGTACAGTTCATAGGCTATCTTAATTAATGGTGCTATGCTATATTTAACACATAAGTGTGTTCATATGTTAAGGGCCTTATGAGGTACAGTATCACACACACACACAAACACACACACACACACACGCACACGGACACGCATGCACGCACGCACGCACGCGCGCGCACACACACACACACACACACACACACACACACACACACACACACACACACACACACACACACACACACACACACACACACACACACACACACACACACACACACACACACACACACTTTAAACCTGGTGGCCCTATTTTAGGTATTATTTATTATTTAGGTCATTATACAGCAGGTGAATTAGCCTAATCAAAAGATTAAATATGGACACACAAGGTTTCTGCTTAACAGTGATGATATTCACAACTTAAGCATTGAGCTATTACTTCATACTATCAATTAAATGCAAAATATCCACCATGAGATGAATACTGGTGAAACCAGTCACACAGCAAGCTATTAAAACTCACCTATTAAGATTTGTATTCCCATATTCCAAGAAAATACAAATGGTATTTTCAGCTCAATGAAAACCCATGACATCACAATTATCTCTGTACCATTAACACCATAACCACCAAACCAAAACCAATTTTTATCCATCCATCCATCTTCAACCGCTTATCTGGAGTTGGGTCACGGGGGCAGCAGCAGCTCCAACAGTGAGCTCCAAACTTCCCTCTCCTGAGCAACATTAACTAACCACTTCCTCCTGGGGAGATGTAATCTTGATTTTGTTTAGTTTTAATTAAAGGATTAACTTGTGTAATTTGTGTCTTTTCCATGTTGTTAGAACCAGCACAGTGAGTTACAGTGGCCTGCAGGACAGTTTCCAGTATCCAGAATCTAACAACGACTTCGTCAGACCACCTTTTGTTGCCAGGTTCCAGGCCAAAGCTGGTAAGCTAGAGGTGTGTGTGTGTGTGTGTGTGTGTGTGTGTGTGTGTGTGTGTGTGTGTGTGTGTGTGTGTGTGTGTGTGTGTGTGTGTGTGTGTGTGTGTGTGTGTGTGTGTGTGTGTGCGCGCGCGGTATTGTAAATTGGGAGTACTCAAGTAATAATACAAATAATTGCCATGGTGGAGGTATCAGTGATGTCAGTCATCTCCAAATTTGGGCACTTTTGCTTCTTATTACAGCCAGACTACACCAAGGCTTTTCACACGGGTCAGTGTGTAGAATTTACGGCGCACACACAGCATGTTTTCGAAAGATGCTAGATGTGTGTACAATAGGGGTGTAACGATACATTTTAATAGCGATTCGATACATATCACGATACTTGGTTGACGATACGATACATGGACGATATTGGTTCATTCATGGTGATACGATACGATTCGATTCAATGATTTAAAATCGATATACTGTAGTAATTATTTAGCAAAGAAATTAAATCTGTGTGAAAGGTGTGGATAGTGCAGGTTTTTAAGGGAAACGTGTACAGTATTATTATGGATATAAATAAGTAAACACAGTGATTATCTGCCAAATACATGGACATTGTATATTGACAAACCTGCACCTTGACATGAACCCAGAGATTACACACATGTATCGATAGATATGGAAAGGAAAAGTAATTAAACCCCTCCTTTTAATTTTTTCTTCTTAAAAATGCTAAATACAATGCACAAGTAGGTAGTATCGATACAATCGATTCTTTGCACTGCCGATTCGATACGATACAAATAAAACGATACGATTCATTTTAGCTGTCTTCATTTCGATATACTTCGATTTTTTAAATTAAAAACGATATTTCGATACAGTTACTATATCGTTACACCCCTAGTGTACAATCACCTAAAATCAGTGTTGTTCGCTTCTACAATGTCTACATTAGTGGCGCATTAACCATCATACGATAACTTATTATTACACACCAAGCCAACACAGAGCAAGCAAGCCACCCTGTACCTGAGGGCAGTGGCGGTTGGTACCTATATTGCGCCCTGGGCGAGGTAGTATAGCGCCGCCCTATGGCCGCGTTTAGCGCGGCCGGAAAATCTTTTTTTTTTTTATATAAAAAAAAGAATTATGAATTTTTTTAAAGTTAAAAGCGGTTCGGTTCTACACGGCGGCAGAACCATTTTGGGCTTAATATAATAGGGTTTATAAAAGCATGATCTGACTGTCTTATGCCTCATTCACACTGTAAGCAGCAAAGCTAATGGTTTGCTTGGTAATTCAATGTAATCTCAATGGAAACCAGCTTTAAGATGCTGGAGATGCTGAGAACAAAGCTTGGAAAGCTTTAAAGCTGGTTTCCATTGAGATTACATTGAATTACCAAGCAAACCATTAGCTTTGCTGCTTACAGTGTGAATGAGGCATTAGTCTTACCTTGGGCTGGTCAGGAGAAATGGTTCTTTCACAGTCACGCACAGTGAGACAAGACTATAGAGTTCCTATATCCTGGCTGATAGAGGTCTGTGTTTTGTAGAGTTTTTTTTCATGCGCCCCCTCAAGGTGGCGCCCTGGGCGGGTGCCCCGCTAGCCCCCCCTGCAGGCCGCCTCTGCCTGAGGGGTTTGTATTGGAGGAATATATAATCCTATAGTATTCTAGTAATAATAATACATTCTATTTATGACGCACTGTACATTTTCACAAACCTGAAAGTGTTGTTATGCCAATGTTCAAAGACATTGGCATAAACATGAAGGCAACTAAAGAACCACCTAAGGATAAATGGTCAATAAAGAAATAAAGTATCCTGAAAATTGTACTGTAAATGTGCTTACTTTCCACCACAGAGCATCTCAATAGTAAAGTCATCAGTCAGATGTATAATCAGGTTTAGGTTGTCACCTTTAATAACTCATTATCATGAGCTTTATCCTGTTAACCCAGACCAACCAGTGACCAATAAGAAATGCAGGATCCTCCAATATTATAATATAATCTAAAATATGAATGTTATAATACAACCTATAATATAAATATAACACATAGGACTACTATTTCAACACATAACCATTCCTGTCTCCTACGGTAGGTGTGCAGCAGCAGTTTTACTTTGTGATGATCCCCCTGCACGCCAAACCAGATAAAGTCAAGACTTCTCAGGAAATTGATGCTCTGGATAAAGTGGTGCAGGATGTCAACAATAAGTGGGGAAACCAGGTAATTGAATTACTCGCACCAGTGTGTGTGTGTGTGTGTGTGTGTGTGTGTGTGTGTGCGTGTGCGTGTGTGTCGCACGCACGCACGCACACACACACACACACACACACACACACACACACACACACACACACACACACACACACACACACACACACACACACACACACACACACACACACACAGTGTGGTGCCAGTGGGTCAGGAGGCAGAGTGGTCGCCTGGGTTCACTTCAATGCAGACGGCAAGTATTACAAACAGCAGAGCCAACAACAGAACGCCCTCACAACTGGTGGCTACACATGGCTGCTCTCTACCACTGCTGGCGGCTCTAATGTAGCAACTGGACAATTGCTATATGACAGGTACACACACACGCACGCACACACACACACACACACACACACACACACACACACACACACACACACACACACACACACACACACACACACACACACACACACACACAGTATACAAATGTCAAGAAAAAGAAAAAGAAAACACAAAAGGCAACATCTCCTGTCATATGTTTGTATTTCTAGGATTGTGGCGAACCCTTCCATGTTGACCCATCTTGTAAAACTTCAACCTCCCGTCAACGGTGTCCTCTATGCCTCTGAAGTCGTCAAACCCTTTCAGAACCTTCCCTTAGGTGTAACAGTAAGTGGATCTGGATAAGCCTGAGCCAATAATGTCAAGACCCGTGGAGTCCTCAATTGAGACTCCTTGAGACGGTCATCAAATTATTTTCTTAGGGGAACACCGTAAAAACAACAAAAAGACGTGAGAGAGAGAGAGCGAAATATATATGCAATATATGCAAAATATGCAAAATAAAGTTTGCAAAAGCAAAATATTGTACCGTTTTGCAATGAAAATAATTGATTGTATGGGAACTAAGTATCTGTGCAATGTATTTGGCAATTTTAAGAGGGAACATTAAAAAGAGGGGTCTAATTACCTTTCCATTCCTTATAGCTACTCTTGGTCTATTGATAAATGTGTGTAATCTCTGTGTTCATATCAAGGTGGGGTTGTCCATATGTGTTGAAATATAATGTCCATGTATTTGCTAGATAATCACAGCGCGTAATTCCGTAATAATAGATTTTTTACACAATTCACACAGTAATTTCTTTGCTAAATAGTTACTATACATTTAAAATCAGTGAATCGAATCGTATTGTATCGCCACAAATGAACCAATATCGTCCATGTATCGTATTGTTAACCATGTATCGTGATGCGTATCGTATCGTTGTTAAAATGTATCGTTACACCCATATATATGGACATACAGTACTGTCTCAGCCAGGCTCAGCCAGACCACATAAGGCTGAGTCAGCCTTATGTGGTCTATGTCGTCAGACATCTACTGTATGATGTCAGTCATCTCCATATTTGGATTTTATTTTGTTGTATTTTCCCATTCAATCAATGGATTCATTCAAATTAATTGAATAATACATTTATATAAATGTATTATGTCACCCTGAGGTTACAAGTCACCCTGAGGTGTCTTACTAGACTTATATACTATAGTGTGATTGCCCTACAGAGGCAACCACACAAAAAAAAAAGAGGAACAGCAAGTTGGTACATCCTCCAAAGGTTCTGACACAGAATAGAAAATAAATAAATAAACACATTCACTTCTATACAATTCTCTATGCAACAACACCAATGTGTAAAAACAGCAAAAAATACACATTTTATACATGATATAAAGTTGTCATTTCTCTTTCCCACAGGAAAAGGAGATCAGTGATCATTACCCTGTGGAGGTGACACTCGTCTAAAGCATGGGTATTCAACTGGCGGCAAGCGGGCCAAAGGCAAAATTAATAAAACAATTTAAAAAAATGTAAACAAATAAAATGTAATAAAAACCTAGGGGGGGCTAGTGAAAGTTATAGGTATGGTTTGTGTGATATGAAATGTAAGCTTTCCTATTAATCACAGTAATCCTCAATCGTATTCCATCATATTCAAGTGAAGTGACTCCAAGTCACTTCAGTCAAATAGGTCGACATCTATTCTGAGATAGCATCAAAGCCAAGTGGTTGGCCATCACTAGTGTGATGTAGCTAGGCTAGGTTCTAAACAAGAAAGCATGTTTACAGTTGTTGCACAGAAATTAAGCACATTTACATGAAAATTATTCTACTTTGCAATGTAGTTGTGAAATGTGGCCCCCTGAACAATTTAGTTGAATATGAATACCCCTGCGCTAAAGTAAGACCAGCTGCATGAGCCCTGCTACAACAGCCAATCAACACCCTGAGCCCTGCTACAACAGCCAATCAACACCCTGAGCCCTGCTACAACAACCAATCAACACCCTGAGCCCTGCTACAACAACCAATCAACACCCTGATCCCAACAACCAATCAACACCCATACCAATATTTCTTCCTTTTTGCCAGACCCATGAAATGGGTAGGCCTACATAAGCAAATGTCGGTCTGTCTGTCCGGGTTTTCTATATAAAGGGTATATATGATGATGACATGATGATGACATGCCTACAAAAGGCATGATGTCATAAATGATGATGACAGACAGGGGGTTGGCAGAACCGGGGTCTGGCACAACCAGGTTGACCTGGTCTAGTTATATTACATTGTCACTCCACTTTCATCTGGGGACATCCCAAAAATCATGTGGGGATCCCCCTGGGGGTCGCAACCCCCAGGTTGAGAATCTCTGAATTATATCAAATTAACGGATGTCTGGTTTACGCTAATTTATGACAGAAATGGTAATAATAAAAAAGCTTTTACTCATTCCCAGCGACTGAATGAATTGTATTTTGTGACAAATGACACATTTATCTCTCAGATAATATATGCTGTCTAAAACAAAATAACCTCTACCCTGTGCCACTGTGCCAGTTCAGTGGCCTTGTGGTTAGAGTGTCTGCCCTGAGACTGGGAGGTCGGGGTTCTAACCCCAGTTGGGTCATACTAGAGACTAAAAATGGGACTTAGTGCCTCCCTGTTTGACACTTAGCATTAAGGGTTGGATTGGGTGTAAGTCCTAGCCTGGCGGTGCCAGTCTCTATCACACCGCCAGGGGGTGGTGTTGTGTGGTCTGGTTTATTAACCAGGTTAGGTAAGTCCTGTGACATACCGGTGTTATGTCCAGGGGGTGTACATATGTAAGACCCGGGATGCAAACCCAGGTCTCCCGACCAACCACTAGACCAAAGAGACATCTCTCTGGAAAAGATAGGAGATAGGCTCCTGCCCTATGGGCCTCATGGCTCGGCATGGTTTACTTACTTGTGCCATTGCGGGAGAGGGTCTGTGTTTATGAGGGACATCACATGCCACAATGTTTGATAAATGTTATCAAAGGTGTTCAAATGAATAACCAAAACACAGTCGCCCCCGGGCAAATCCTGCGACCTTGGAACGGTCTGTACCAGGTATTCCTAAACGTAGCGCTGGGTGCGAGCGGTCCACGGGACACCGTTCAAATGACTGTTTAAACAAACACAATCTCATTATAAAACATACACTGGCTACTGACGGTCAAACGGTATACGTATAAAAAGATCTGTCTTTCCATGAATGACATTGTTAGTTACCAGTTACATAGAACCACTCTGTTAAAATGTCATCATGCCATTGAGGAGTATGTTCGGTAGTATGTGCTGGGCCCCTGATTCAGCCCGGGAAAAAGAGTTGGAGAGGCCCTCATTGCGCACTACTGTATAGAGAGAGAGATCTCTCTGTATAGCGCTGCTGCTAATTTGCCATTTCAGATCATGACAAGTGACAAGCCAGTGTGCCAATTACATGAGTTATATTTCGTCGCTGTCAGGTGGAAACGTTGTATGTCCAAAACCGTTAGTTTTGTATTTATCATTTAAAAATGATTTAAACTAGTGAAAACAGACGATCTACAAGCACACAACGCCTCACACCGCGAGGCGTTGTGTGCTTGTAGATCTGCTGTTTTCACTCCTTTTGTGCGACGGCCTTGTATGATGAAGCAGGGCTTGCTTTGCTTTGAAAAAATGTACAAATTTGAAACTTGGAGATACAAGGTTTCTGCCCGACAGTGACGATTTACTTTGTTGGCCGCCCAGCCCCCAAAATGGAACGAAGGCCGACATTTTATTTTTCATTTTTTCCTAATGGCCGGCCTGGACCGGCCGGGAATGAACTGGCCGTTCGGGAGTTGTCCCGTTTTTCCCAATGGCCAGCACGTCCCTGATGTTCGGACGTTAATGATTTTAATATTATATATCAAAGTGTGTTCTACTGTACTCGCTGGTGTGCAGGAACTTCATTTCCCATGTTGCTTTGGGCAATGGTGACGTCATTAAGCCGCGCCGGGCCCATCTGCTCCCATTATAAGGCTGAGCTTTACACAGCGTTTTCTCATTATTTCTCCCCAGATCGCGGCAATCGGCCCGAAACGCTCTTATACCGGGCTGAATCTAGGCCTGTTAAAGGAAAACATGCAATGTTCTGGTTTGCTATCAGCATTGCCATGTCTGCTTATTAAAAGAGACTTTGAGCTTGTTTTTCCTGTAAAGTGGGCCTATAGCTTGTAAATATATTATGGGCTTGCTGTGTAATGTTGTTTAAAATCCAGTGGTTCTGAAACATAGCTCAGGGGTAGAGAAACTGGTATTAGAGCACGAAGGGTATAAATCCCGAAGGGTTCCCAGTTCGAATCCGGGCTCCCCCTGAGTTAATGTCGAAGGGTCCTTGGGCAAGACTCTGAACCCCTAATTGCCTCCGGTGAGTAGGTTGGTGCCTTGCATGGTTTCCTCCGCCACCGGTGTATGAATGTGTGTGTGAATGGGTGAATGTAATGCACAATCTATGTAAAGCGCTTTGGATTAAAAGCGCTATATAAATGCACCATTTACCATTTACCATTTTATTTCCATTTCAAGGACCTCCCAAATTAGTATGTATTTCTCTTGCACACCTCAATCTGAAAATAATAAATAACTAGCCCTTACCCGTTCAAAAATATGAGCTCCGAAATGATGTGCAGTGTGTGGGTTATGGGATGTGCACTGTGCACACAGACAGTATATGAGGGATGGAAAGTAACTTTAACTGGTGCTTGCATGATAATATGTAGGAGCATCAATGTAAGAAATACCCGTTTGTTTAATGGCTAGGCTATAGAGATACTGTGTACCGTTCTGCATGATTTTTGGACAACATCTGTAACAGGGCCAGACAACCCCCCCGCCCCCCCCCCCCCCCCCACACACACACACACACACACACACACAGATGGTTAAACATGTTGCCTCATGCTAGATGCAGAATAGATATGCCTCATGCTAGATGCAGAATAGATATAGATACACCATAAAAATGCTAATATACAGCATATGATTTGTGAAAGTGACAAACGGGCTTCACAGTTATGTCAGGTGTGTTCATATGCTAATGGTGATGCGATTTCAGATCAATTGCTCCAGCCACTGAGGAGAAACGCTGTTACAGACAGACACTCACTCAGACAGACAGACACTCACTCACTCAGACAGACAGACAGACAGACAGACAGACAGACAGACAGACAGACAGACAGACAGACAGACAGACAGACAGACAGACATTTGGAAAATTATATGTTTGATAATAATTGGAGGAAATTTTTGTAAAAATTCTATTTTTGCCAGGGACAGAAAATGAGCGGACAATAATATTACCAGAAACACATAAAGAGCTAGCCCTGAATGATAACAGGGTCCATTTGGTTCCATTTTGTACTCTCTCAAAATTACAGAGTTATGGGAGTCATTTTATGGGAAAACATTTGAGAACCACAAAGACTAGTGGACTCATAACAAGTAAATCAATGTCATACATATTCTGAAGACAAACCTGGAGACTTGACATTCAGTAATTTGGTCTTTATGATCAAAATAAGAACATTATAATACTGATGTTTGAGACAAAAAAAAAAGCTAAATCCACCCAGGCAGCATCTGCATTAATTTACAGTTTAGGCATTTAGTAACTTTCTTTATGCAGGGCCAGGTCAGCTCAACTCTATTTCAATAAACGGTCTGAGGGGGTTCCGGGTGCAGATTCAAAGTATAATTCAGTGAAAAGTTATAATCCGCACTCACAGTGTCAAGGTTTAAGAGTCTTTTTTTAATGCAGAATAGCAGCAGCAGCAGGCAAACAGTCAGACGCGTTTCGGCTACGCCGTCATCAGTGTTAACTGAATATTCATACTGGAAGTGACGTATATATAGTCACGGTCTAATTACACAGTGCTAAACAATTGTATATAATAAAAAAGACAACAGGAGAAAAAAGTAAAGAAAAACATTCAACAATACAAAAATTACAACAACAATTATCAAGGAATCGCAACAACCAGATACTAAATATTTATAAAAAACAATTCAACATTAGTTCTTCATTCAGGCCTCTAGGGAACTCTGTATTTAGGGAATGGATCCAGTAGGCTTCTCTCTGTAGGAGAACCTTGTCCCTGTCTCCTCCTCTTTTAAGAGGGTTTACTACTTCTATGCCCTGAAATCTCATGGTACATATATCATGTCCTATGCTATTAAAGTGTCTAGCTATAGGAGACTTTTCGTTTTTCGTTCTGATGTTGCTTTTGTGTTCTGTGATTCTGGTTTTTAGCTCTCTCTTTGTTTTACCAATATAACAAAAGCCACAAGGGCATTTAATTAAGTAAATGACATATTTAGTTTTGCAGGTAATCCTGCCTCGGACTTTTATTTTTTTACCTGTGTGTGGGTGAACAAAATGTTCTCCTTTGATCATGGCATTGCAATTTAAACAAAGTTCCCTGAGGGCACAGTAGACATGAAATGTAGAGGTTGAACGTAAGTGTCATTTTTAACCAGCTTATCTGTCAAATTCTTCTGTCGTTTATTAGCAAAAATTGGCGGCATAGAGCGGGATCACTAGAGAGTAGTGCCAATGTTTTTTAACTATTCGTTTAATGGGCTGAGAAATAGGAGAAAAAGTAGTAGATAATACAAGTTGATCAGTAGAACTAGAACCAGGCTTCGGAGTTAGTAGATCTGCTCTCTTAAGAGGCTTAATTCTAGACGTACAGTCATTTAAGGTGTCATCATCATAACCCTTATCTTTAAATCGGGCTCTTAGCTCTGAGGCCTGTCTCTCAAAGTCAGCTTCTGTGCTGCAGATTCTTTTTAATCTTATCATCTGACTGTAAGGTAACCCTTTTTCAGGTTTGAAGAGTGATAACTAGAGTGATGTAAATAATTATTTCTATCAGTTTCTTTTCTTTATACTGAAGTTTGAATACCATTGAAGTTTTTTTTAACGAATACGTCTAGAAAGGAGACCTTTTCCAAACTAGCTTCCAGAGTGAATTTAATGGAGGGTAACCTGGAGTTGATGTAGGATTTGAAACTGTTCAGCATATATCTGTAGTACCATTGAAAATGAAAAAAAAAAAAAAAAATCGTCAATATATCTAAACCAGCATTTTAAAGAAGGACTGAAAGGATTATTTGTGTATACAAAATCTTCTTCGAATTTGCCCATGAATAAATTTGCGTAATTGGGAGAGAATGGGCTACCCATTGAGACTCCTTGTTTTTGGAGATAAAAAAACATTGTCAAATTTAAAATAGTTTTTAGTCAGTATCTCATTAGCTAGATTCATGATCAAGTCAGTGGGAGGTGAATGATCTTCTCTAGAAGCCATGTAGAATTTGAGGGCTTCCAGGCCTTCTTTGTGTGGTACATTAGTGCACAGGCTGGTTACATCCATTGTGCATAAAAAGTCAGAGTCAGTTACATCACCAATAGAAATCAACTTAATAAGGAAATCAGAAGTATCTCTCAAGTAAGAAGGCAATTTAAATACCACATTTTTTATATGAAAGTCCACAAATTGAGAGATAGGTTCAGTGAGAGAGCCATTTCCAGCCACTATGGGGCGACCTGGGACAGGTGAGACACAACTCTTGTGAATTTTAGGTAACGTGTACATTATGGGACGTATAGGGTGTTCGTTAAACATGAAATTATATTCATCTTTAGTAATGAATTGATCAGACAATGATTTATCTAAAGTATTTTTTATTTCTTTAGAAAGTTTGATAGTAGGATCACAAGATAACTCAGTATAGTATTCAGAATTCCCCAGTTGCCTTTTAATTTCGGCTTCATATGATTCTTTGTCTTGTAGGACAACAGCGCCACCTTTATCGGCTCTTCTGATAAAAATAGATTGATCACTGGAGAGTTCTTTCAAGGCTTTTCTCTCTGGGGGAAATAAATTAGAATGACACTGGTTAATAGACTCACTTGGGGAAAATAACGAGGGCACATCTTGATCTATTAGTCTACAGAAAGTATTAACTGAGGCATTAAAGACAGGAGGGACAAACGTACTTTTAGGTTTACACTTCTTAGTGTGTCTGTCTCTGGGATTCATAGGCTCCTCTGTTCTTCTAAATTGTGGAGAGAGAGGCGGATTGTCAGTGTCAGCTCCTTTAAAGTTATACCATGTCACTTTTTTTATAAAACAAATCTTAAAATTGTCCTAACTAAAAGTTTTAGAACACCCACTCCGTTATTTTCAGCTTCTGAAGCCTTCTCTTTATATATTTTCTTCTAGCAGTGACAGGGGCGGGATTTCCCGGCAAAATGACGTCATCATACACTACCGGCCAATCACAGCGAGGGTTATACACTGCCGGCCAATCACAGCGCATCTTGAAGTGGGGTCGCTAGCTATCACAATAGGGCGGCCATATTTGTAGGCGCCCGTGTGTCTCTATCTATACTCGGGTGAAACACTCCGTTTCTCCGGAATGCCTGAACGCACAGGAACCAGGGACCCCTCCAAAGATAGATCTCGGCGAGGTGGAGGCAGACTCGGGGGTGACGCGGGGGTGTGAGGCCCGGTCCGCGGCGAAAAACGGCCGAAAGATGCGGACGCTACTGACCACTAGTTGAGCAACTTACACAGTATAGCTTTAAAGAAAAATGATTTCAGTTTAACAGTTCTATAGAATTTAAATAGTTAAATCTTCGTTTGAAAAGGGTCCGCCTTTTCTGACGGTACAAATGATAACCCTTTGGAAAGAATAGTTATTTCTTCAGCATTTAAATGCCTATTCGACAGATTAGTAACGTTGGAGACAGTTAGCGGGGTTGTTGAGGCCCGCCTGTGTCTCTTACCTTCACGCCTTGTCGGTCTTTTGTTCTCGGTCTGGTGCCGGTGTATCGTGGGCCCAAAAAACGCCGCCGGTCACGGTTAGTGGCGCTTTCCACGCCTGACTCTTCTGATGATGTAGCTGGAGGGACCCTCTGCTCTTCGTTGATTTAATCTGGGACGCCGTGATTCTCCTCTGGTCTGCCATTTGTAGACCTTGTCGTCTTTGTAGTCCAGGGTGACTTGACGATACTTGCGCAGTTTAAGCTCTAGTAGTTCTTTGCGGTAGGTATCCAGCAGGCCGTCGCATTGTTGGTCCATTTCTTTCAGTTGTTGGGCCCCGTATTTGGTCTTAAAGTCCTTCTCCAGCTGAGCAACTTCATTTCGAGTTGTCGCCATCTCGTCATTGACATATTCGATTATCAACAACATCAGGTCGAGTGAGCACTTGTTAAGTACCTCACACCATTTCTTGCAGAAATCTTTGCTGTTACGGCCCAAGGTAGGCTCTTTATCAAGTCGTAGACCCCGTGGGATGCGCTTGGCCCTCCAGTACTGCGACAGAGTGGAACCATGTAGGGAGTAACGTATCTCTTTCTTTCTCAGACCTTCAAGTCTTTTTGTCGCGGATTCTGCTGAGTCAAATATCTGGTGTGTTGATTCCTGAGGGAACAGGATCTTTTCAGAGTCTGAATCCGGAAAAAAAAACAGAATCACAGAACACAAAAGCAACATCAGAATGAAAAACGAAAAGTCTCCTATAGCTAGACACTTTAATAGCATAGGACATGATATATGTACCATGAGATTTCAGGGCATAGAAGTAGTAAACCCTCTTAAAAGAGGAGGAGACAGGGACAAGGTTCTCCTACAGAGAGAAGTCTACTGGATCCATTCCCTAAATACAGAGTTCCCTAGAGGCCTGAATGAAGAACTAATGTTGAATTGTTTTTATAAATATTTAGTATCTGGTTGTTGCGATTCCTTGATAATTGTTGTTGTAATTTTTGTAATGTTGAATGTTTTTCTTTACTTTTTTCTCCTGTTGTCTTTTTTATTATATACAATTGTTTAGCACTGTGTAATTAGACTGTGACTATATATACGTCACTTCCAGTATGAATATTCAGTTAACACTGATGACGCGTAGCCGAAACGCGTCTGTTTGCCTGCTGCTGCTGCTATTCTGCATTAAAAAAAAGACTCTTAAACCTTGACAATGTGAGTGCGGATTATAACTTATAGGCATTTAGTAGACGCTCCTAATCCAGAGAGAATGAATAGATATAGCAATCTGACCATAGTTAAACCAAAACCCTCTCATCAGTCTAAAAACAATATAATATCAAATGTTCTCCTTTCACCGACAAATGGAAAACAATGTGAATATTTCCAAATTAGTGAATCCGAATCGTGGCCACTGATAAATGCAATGTTGGTCTTCATGTGTATTTCATGACAGTAATGTAGGCTCTCTCCCCAAACGGAACTCCTCTAGTCGCTCAAACTGTGGGACCTAACCCTGACCCCCCAAATTATTTTGATGTGCAACTTAATTACTCAGTGGCCTTGTGCAACATTGTGTGCAACATCGTTTTCTCTCTCAACAGTAAACAAACCAACATAAAGTTTAAGTGTAGAAGGTATCTGCACATTTCTAAAGTGACAATTTAAATGATGACTACACAGAGACTGTGACATAATTCATCAGCCTCGGCGAGGAGGTGTGTGTCCCCCTCCGCTAGGAAGATCTACAACAATGACAAGCCCTGGTTTTCAGCCCATCTCAGGAGGCTGAGGTCGGAGAAGGAGGTGGCCAGGCGTAGCGGCGACGTGGCGTTGTTCAGGCAAGCCAAGTACAGGTTTGCCAAAGCGGTGAGGGAGGCCAAACATCGCTTTTCGGAGAAACTGCGGCAGCAGCTCTCTGAGGGGAACTCCTCCTCCGTCTGGAAAGGCCTCAAGACCATCACCAACTACAAGCCTAGGTCCCCGCAGGCGTCTGACAACCTCCCCCTCGCCAACGAGCTCAATGAGTTCTACTGTAGATTTGAGAAGGAGAGTTTCCCCCCTGCCCCCTGCCCTTTTCTCATGCCTCGTGGCATGAGAAAAGGTTGAGAACCACTGCTCTATGGCATAGACTCCATGAAGCAATAATCCTCTTACGTAGACCTTGAGAAAGTCCTCCATGCCTTTATATCCTTCTGCTTGGGTTACTGCAACTCCCTGTAGACAGTGCAAAGACTATGCACTTTGTAACTAGCTGGTCTTTCATATTGTCGGAGTGTTTGTATGTCCTTTATATGGCATCCTTGTACTTCTGTTCATAATGTAATTTTGCATGCGCGTGTGCGCGTGCAAAATACATTGTAAAGTGCTTTAAGTAAATAAGCAAGTATAAGCCTTGCCGAGCCAGGAGGCCCTTAGGGCAGGAGCGGGGGGCTCTCTCTATTCCGACATTGACTTCTTATTGTCGGAGTGGCAACACTTCCATAGAGGTTAGGGTTAGGGTTAGGGTTAGGGTTAGGGTAAGGGGTAGGGTTAGTGTTGGAATGGAGACATGTCGGAAAGGAGACATGTAACCAGCAGGAGCCTATCTCCTGTTTCTGTAGCGTGAGGCAGCTTGATATACAAGTACACCCCCTGGACATGACACTAGTATGTCACAGGGACCCCCAATCCAACCCTTGAGTGCCAAGCAGGGAGGCACTGGGTCCCATTTTTCAGCGTCTTTGGTATGACCCGACCAGGGATCGAACCCCGACCTCCCAGTCTCAGGGCGGACACAAGGTCTAAGCACAAGGTGACTGAGCTTTGTGCTCTATAAAAATGCAGTCCATGTAGCAACAGTATGCAGTGTCATGTGAACACCTTCATATTTTCAACATGTATTCTTTAAATTGTCTATTTTGAATATTATGCTCCTACTTCAGATGAGTTAGACGATGGCCATGCTATCTAAGTATATTGCATTGTTCAAACTTTGCGTTACATTAAACATTGTTTCAAGTTTTACATGCTACATTAACGATCATACTAAAGTTATGATGTTTATTCTACCCATATTTCATTCTTATACTGTATGTTCATAATACTGTAGTCAGACTTAATATTTCTCCAAACTTGATTGACAAGCAATTAAAAAAAGATGACTGCATTTCGTGACTGCTCTCCATTCCGACATGTCTCCACTCCGACAGTGACTTCTTATTGTCGGATAACCTCAACACATAACACATAACCTCAAAAAGGTCGATAACTTCACAATCAAAGTGGGCGACAAGGTCATAACACGAAAAAACAAAATCTCCTACTTAGGATGTATCCTTGAAGCTAATCTTTCCAGTAAAAAGATGACTTCAAAGGTAATAAATAAAATCAACCAACAAACTCGTTTCCTACAGAGGATCGCCCGGATGGTCAACTTCAACACACTGAAGACCATAGCTGGTGCAATAATCCAGCTCCTCTTTGACTACGGAGTCCACGTATGGTATCGTGACGCCCCACAAGCCCTGAAAACTATAGCTCCAAACAGCCCAAAACAAACTAATTAGGGTTCTGCTTAACCTTCCCTATCAGACTCACCTCATCACTACTCACCAGTTAAGAGTGGGGTGGCTCAGAGTAGATGACAGAGTACAGCAACTTGCAATGGGCCTGGTGTTCAAGATACACTACACCACTAAGATACACATGTACCTGGCAAAATACTTTATAAACATTAAGGACGTCCACAATTACAACACCAGAAGCAGCGCCACTGATCACGTTCAACCCAAAGTCAACTCAAACAAAGGGGCAAACTCGTTCTTCTGCTATACAAACAAAATGTCTTACAGGAGTGTGGTTCCCTATCATCCTTTAAAATCGCCCTGAAAAACCACTTACAGGTGTCAGCCATTCGCAACTGGCAATAACAAACCTAGCCCAGCCTCTCCTGACCCCTCTTTGTATTTACCTACTGTATATATTTTGTGCACTGTTTATTTTATTTGTATTTACTTTTTTTTACTATATCTACTGCATAGTATACTGTGTTCTGTCCGTCTGTCTATGAGATACTTCAATGGTTTCCTGTGTAAAAAAGCCAAGTGCGTTCCTAGGATCTCCTTTTAGTTGACCTTGTACCAGTGAACTGTACCGTCATGAAACTGTACATTTTTCTATGCAAACTTCTAATAAAGTCTTCAATCAATCAGTCTTCAATAAATCATGCAACCCTGTTTCATTAGCATAATTGGCATACAATTATGAAACAAATAACCAGGAAATAGCTACTGTATTAAAGCCAGCACAAACTGGCTGACCAGGTGTGAATTGAAGGATGGTCAGAGATCAATCTGAAAGAAGCCATTGGCCAGCAGTGCCAACATAGGTTCACTCTTGAGTGGTGACCTGCACAGACAAGATCAGCTCATACTAGAGCGCTGCACGGGCCTGAAATGTGGGGCCCGGCTCGGCCCGGGCCCGTGGAATTAAGGCCCGGCCCGGCCCCAGGCCCGTTGGTGAGTTTCAGAAACGAGCCCGGCCCGGCCCGTAAGCCCGTCACCTTATTATTTAATTCATTATTTTTGTGCGTGGCTTTCACTGCTGCGCGCAGCAGCTACACTCTCAAGGGGAGTCCATACTGTCACAGACCACCGAAATTTGCGTCTGAAAGGTCCAGTTCAACTACAAAATGACATCTCTTGCAACTTCTGAAAAGGATTACTCCTAATTTGAGTTCAGAAAGCTGCACGCACGTTACAAAGTTGGAACTTTCCCACGAAAACGCTGTGGTCGGAGACAGTATGTACAGCCCTCTAGCTGTGCTCGTCTTGCGCTCTGATTAAAAGAAAGAAGTCAACATCACAACACAAGTAAGAAATCTTCCTCCACCCACCGTTTGTTATGTTACTGTATATCCTCACAGCAGAAAATTAGACATTGATTGATTGATATTATCGTAGTATCGTCCAGTTAGCCTACTAAAGAGTAAAGACGCATTCCGTAATGAACGGATATGGGAGGTCGGGGGAATCATTACAGGGCGATTTATTTGAGAAATGACTGTAAAATGGGTGAATCTACAGTAGTGCTCCTAATTTTCTAGTCTCGCTAGTCTCGCTGTGTGAGTCGCAGTGTGAGTGTGTGACAGAAGAAAAGCCGTAAAGCCCTCGGCTCGTCGCGGCCATTGGCGGCCGTTGCTATAGATACGGATAGAACCCATAGCCTAGAAGACTATTATAGGCTATATGCGAGGCAGCACAGCACTCACTCACACTCTCCATTCTAGCTAAGCGCACAGCCGCACACAGAAACGTCATGTGTGAAATTCATGGCGCGAAATGTTCCAAGCCCGACGGGTCCCGTCGGGCTTGCAGGGCTCTAGCTCATACTCAAGAAACTGCCCAACTAGGAGAGCAGAGTTGTGAGTGCCTGTTTAGATGTACTGTGTCTGAACATGAATTCATGTTGTTGAAGGTTGTGTTATGCTCTCACGCAATGCTAACACAGTCAAAACAAATACTTGATAAGATTTACAGCTTCATCTCCCCTGAAACCAAACAACCCGTCCTGTGTCTGCAGTCAGGCTCATGACCTGCCTTGAGGACATCAAGTGTTGCACCAATCTTTCTTTATACAGATGTATGAAGGCAAGCTGGAAGTTGTCTTGTTTGGCTCCCTCACAAGGAATTCCAACCGCCTTGGCAACCTGTCCACCCTTATTAAACCCAATGGCAAACACCTTGTGATGATTGATTCTGCCTTTCCAAAACTAAGCAACTTCTCTATCATGTATAGACCTTGAGAAAGTCCTCCATGCCTTTAAATCCTTCTGCTTGGGTTACTGAAACTCCCTGTAGACAGTGCAGGCTTGATGCAAGGACTTAAGCCCAATTCACACAGATAAAGCAGGTGGGGATTAGCTCATTTAGCCCCCCAAACAAAGTCAAACTAGCAGATGTAGGTTGATAGACAGACAACAAACTGTTAACCATTATCTCTCTCTCTCTCTCTCTCTCTCTCTCTCTCTCTCTCTCTCTCTCTCTCTCTCTCTCACACACACTCTGCACGCACGCACACACGCACACACACACACACACGCGCGCGCACATGCACACGCGCGCGCTCGCACACGCACACACACACACACACACACACACACACACACACACACACACACACACACAGACCAGAGGCCATGGCACCACCTTATGTGTAACAGGTTTGGGTAAAACATTCACGGCCCCCAGACTCAAAATGCAGTTACAGTACTTAAACAACACTG
This sequence comes from Nannobrachium achirus, assembly GCF_963921795.1. NCBI lineage: Eukaryota > Metazoa > Chordata > Actinopteri > Myctophiformes > Myctophidae > Nannobrachium > Nannobrachium achirus. Next base: position 152,941 of record NW_027664718.1, on the reverse strand, counting down.
AACCAAAGTACCAGTAAGACTCCCTAATCGGGAGATAAGCGACCGTCAGGTCACAGCGTGATTTTAGGGCAAAATGTGTAGGAGCAGTGTCCAAAAATGTGTTTGAAAAAATCAGCCTGATGGTGGCGCTATATGGGACAGATCCATGTTGATGAGATGAGTGTAGACATACTATGTATCGATTTGCGTGATTTTAGGGCAAAATCTGTAGGAGCAGTGTCCAAAAATGTGTTTTAAAAAATCGGCCTGAAGGGCGCTAAATGGGACAGATCCATGTTGATGACATGAGTGTAAACATACTGTGTACCGATTTGCGTGATTTTTGGGCAAAAATTGTAGGAGCAGTGTCCATAAATGTGTTTTGCAAGAACCGGCCTCATGGTGGCGCTAGAAGAGGGTCATGTGAGAATTGATGGGTGGAGGTTGTGGTTTGGCAGGCAAGGAGTGTGTGTGCTAAATTTGGCTTAGATCGAGGCAACGGTTGTGGAGATATGAGCAGGTCAAAAGTGTGACGTGTGACAGACAGACAGACTGGCAGACAGCTGGTCGAGGTTTTGATAGTAACTGCGACCTGACGGTCGCAACAAACACCTAGCAGCCCTTATCTAATGTAATCTTGCAAATAATTATTCATATACACCTAATACATATACACAATTAGCCTGTGATTTACAATACATAACACTTACCTCAACACTTTTAAATCCTTTTATCAGTTAAATTATTTGTGTAGTTACTGCACTTTGACAGAATAATGCATTTATTTACAGAATACAAATGATACAATCGCACAGAGTATACCTGTAGCTGTCTGCGGTCTCCAGAGCCAGAGACAGGCTTGACTAAAGATTTCTCCCTTTCCTCCCTCCCTTCTACATCGCGAGCCTGTTGGTGAAGCAATAACTCGTACTGGCAGCGTGAACATTTTACCCAAACCTGTTACACACGTCTCCTCTCGACACACCGCTCCCCAGGAGCCCCTCCATTATATTGTTTTCTGTCTATCAACCTACATCTGCTACTTTTTTGGGGGGGCTGAATGAGCTAATCCCCAGCTGTTTAGCTTTATCTGTGTGAATGGGGCTTAAGTCCTTGCATCAAGCCTGCACTGTCTACAGGGAGCCCACTCTGCATCTTCGACCCAATCTAATGGGTCTGGGTCCACTCGGGGGACTGCCCATAAGTCCTACATCTCATTAGTCCTACATCTCATTAGTCCTACTTTGGTTAGGGTTAGGTTTTAGGGTTAGGTTTAGGCATAGTTTTACTGATAGTGAGGGGATTTAGGGGAGCAAATGCTAATTTCGTGCAATTTTGACTTAAAGCGCGAAATTTTGCACAGATGTAGCCCAGGGCTTGCTCTAATGATTTAGCTAGGGCGCCCAAGTCTGCGACCTTCGGGGTCGCCACAGCGGCCAAATCAAGTTGGGCTCCCATTGACTTTCTATACCGGAGGAAAATACCCAGAATTACTTTTTTTTTCTGGGTATTTAAGGAGGATCTGAGGGGTCTAACTAGGGGTTTGTCATCATGCTGAATCCATTGCAGGCATTTGTTTTGCACAAAAAACATTCTGTGGGCTAGAAATGGCCTTAGAAAACAATACACGTATGGGTGCGTTTTCATGTTAGTCGGAGGCCTTAGGGTTTTTTTTTTTCTCGTGGGATGTAGGAACAATGAGATGTCGGGCCAATGCCATGGGACCCCCACTCAGCCCCTTCGACCCAATCTAGTGGTTCTGGGCCCACTTGGCCCCTTCGGGGATCCACCACGGCCGAAAGCCACAGCCTTTGTGTGATGTCACACTTTGTACTGTATTTGCATTTCTTGTCCCATATCAATAACAACCCCAAAGGTCACACTAAAGGGAATAGCCTGAACATTCTGACAAGATGATCAATCATCAGTTATTTGTTTTGACCCTGGAGTTTCTTTTTGGCAGTTCCATAACTCCCATTTGCATACGTACATTGCTGGTGGAACTAGATCAAAGCCAGCAATCAGAAACATATAATGTATAATAGTAACCAGTAAGACTCCCTAATCGGGAGATAAGCGACCGTAGGTCACTTATCTCCACAAATAGGGCAAAAATGTGTTTTGCCAAAATCTTCCTGATCCATGTTGATGACATGAGTGTAGACATAGTGTGTAGTGATTTTCGTGATTTTAGGGCAAAATCTGTAGGAGCAGTGTCCAAAAATGTGTTTTTAAAAATCGGCCTGAAGGTGGCGCTAGAAGAGGGGCATGTGAGAAATGAGGGGTGGGGTCTCCGCGTTGCCTTGGCGGACGAATAGGTACCGGGCCCGGCTCTCCCGGACGCTCCTAGCCCGAGTTACGGCATTTTATGTGAGCTGCAGTGGAGGGGGTCCTCCACTGGGGGCGCCACCACTTTTGCATCCGTTCTGGAGCAGCAGGAGTGGGTGGTCCCCAGGAATTCCCCCAAAAGTGTGATGTGTGACGTATGACTCACGGACGGACATTTTTTTACACCTGGGGGTCCCCCAGGCACCTGGGGGTCCCTGGAGCTGCGGGGGTCCTTGGAGGTTGTAGTTTGGCAGGTAAGGAGTGTGTGTGCAAAATTTGGCATGGATGGGGGCAACGGTTGTGGAGATATGAGCAGGACAAAAGTGTGACGTGTGACGTGTGACTGACGGACTGACGGACTGACTCACTGACGGACAGTCCGTGGAGGTTTTGGTAGTAAATGCGACCTACGGTCGCAATGATAATAAAAAGTTCTGCTGTCAGTGTGTAGCTTACAAGACATACAACACTGATCGACCAAAGATTAACTGCACACGCGCATGCATCACAAATAATGTTCTCTCTCTCTCTCTCTCTCTCTCTCTCTCTCTCTCTCTCTCTCTCTCTCTCTTTCCCCCTCTCTCTCCCTCTCTCTCTCGCTCTCTCCCACCCTCTCTCTTTCCCCCTCTCTCTCCCTCTCTCTCCCTCTCTCTCTCCCTCTCTCTCTCTCTCTCTCTCTCTCCCTCTCTCTCTCTCTCTCCCTCTCTCTCTCTCTCTCCCTCTCTCTCTCCCTCTCTCCCCCTCTCTCTCTCTCTCTCTCTCTCTCTCTCTCTCTCCAGGCATCATGAGAGGATATACATAATGGGCAACAACATGAATTCATGCTCAGACACATCTAAACAAACATACACTCATACCTCCAGGGTATGAGTCACCTTTGATTAAAAAAAGAAAAACATAAACAAGTAAGTCATTGCACTAAATTAACGTCATCATGCATTTTGATTATTACATGGAATACTTGTAATGTAAATAAGGTTGAACCAACTCAACCAAGTATTATCAAACAATCATTTCAAAAGTATACACTGTATACTATACAGTGATCTGTCTTGTGTCTGCAGTCAGGCATGCCTTGAGGACATCAAGTGTTATTGCACAAATCTTTATACAGCTGCATGAAGGCAAGTTGTAAGTTGTCTTGTTTGGCTCCCTCACAGGGAATACCAACCGCCTTGGCAACCTGTCCATACCTCTTAAAGGAGTAGTTCACCCCAAAAGATGACTTATTTTCTATTAACAGGCTATAACAGGCCCATGTGAAAATTTGGGGCAGACGTCTGGCATTCAGGGAGCGTGTGCACAAATGTGCCCACACACAAATGTGCGGGCTGAATGGATAAACACACGGATGGACGGACGGCAGACAGACAGACAGGGTGAAAAACAGACAGGGTGAAAAACATTGTCTCTGCCTTGCCTTTGGCCTTACGGGGACAATGATGGACTCACAATACTGGCATAAATAAGCTACAGTAACACCAGGTTTACTTTGAGGGGAACAGTTACGTAAGAGGCATGAGGATGGTAACCAAATATTAAAGAGCACAGGTTGAGGTTTGATGGCAGGATTAACAACTAACATGGACATATCCCAGCCAGTCACTGCAGAGAGGCAAGAAAGATCAATCATTCGCTTGATAAAACAAAGCGATGAGGGAGGGCTCTGAGGGAAGTTTCAGTTTAGCTAAACCCTCTTGGGTGGGTCGTAAAATTGTCATGTCCCTTATAGGACACCCATAAGGGGAGGGAACCGTGTCAGGATAGGTGGAGGAGAGGGAGGTACAAAGGAAGGGATGATGGGCAGAACTCAAATCGGCCCTAAAAAGGGCTTTAAATAGGAACTTAGACTCCAGAGTAGCAAAAAGTTGATATACTGTAGATCCTTGGGATTTATTATAGATGAGGTTTTAAAATCAGGGGACTGCTTCAGAGTAGAACTAGAGAGGGATTATTAAAGCTAAGCTAAGTAAAGGGGCTTTACCCCATAACTCATATTTGAGGCAAAGAGACTGCTCAACTTAACATCATCTGCTCCAAAAAAACAACAGATAAAATAATAAGGTAAGCAAAGGAAATCGTTTAGAGAAGAATAACTTGTATTTTTATCCATTACTGGAACTTTAATATTTTCCACTGGGACTTCAAACATTTCAATGGGAAATCACTGTTACCGTTTTATTATTTTAATAAACCTGTTCAGACACTTTTGTCTGATTTGTATCTGCTGCAGGTCTATCACAATCATCACTTTTAATACATTTTATGTCTGCATATTTAGTAAGACTTGTACCAATGTGATTGGTGATTACACGCGCGCCCGATTTCTTTTTTTTTTGCGTGCAGAGATCGGTTTTCGGGCGGTTTTCCCCCCTCATTTTCCTTCAGATACGGGCCTTAACGGTTTTATGATGTATTATTTATTTACTTTTCAAGTTATCACTACTGCAATAACCAACACAACCAAAGCTTACATGAAAAAACACTTCATCAGAAAGTCACAACTTAGGGAAAAAGTAAATAGTTACCATTGTTGCTTGTTGGTCAACTTGGTCCTCCAGAAATGTACAGTTCTAGTTCTGTAGCAACTTGGGACAGGTTGTGAGGTCGGTATCCATTTAATTCCAATAAATGTACATAGCGTCATTGTCCAGATCCAGAAACAAGAAACAGGCAAAACCAAACCTTTGGAATTCCAAAAGAGCAATTACTTTTATTAATATGCGACGTCCACAGTCAGTTAGTTGTGCTTTAGTCCATTCCAGCTGTCCAATGAAAAAATCATGCTGTCCTTCCTCCAAACATGCTTCCACACCACAGCCAAAACAAAGTCGCCACATTATGATGTCATCACTCACTCTGAGAGCAGGTCCGGTTCTACGAGGGTGCTGAGGCCTGCTTTGCACCCTCATTTTGGCCAGGGAGCACCCCCACCTCTCAGTAATTCCCGAAATTTACATTATAATACAGTAGATCAGCATTGGCTGGCCACAACCGGTTTGGCACACACTCCCATTGGTATGCAAATTTAGCCTTTTGTTTTCACCTGGCCGATTTGAGTTGGGTATCCTTCACTTAAAGCATAGCACCCTCAGCCATTGTGGCCTGCCGCCGGCCCTGTCTGAGAGTCAACTGTAAACTGCTATACAGGCTGCGACCGCGTATTTCTCGGTGAACCTAAGCGCAATGGT
>NW_027664718.1:112500-147243 GCF_963921795.1 Nannobrachium achirus | reverse complement strand
TGAACTTGTAGTTTTTCTTTTTGAGAAATCTTTTTTTTTTTTACACATCTTTGCATACACATTATTCATAGCAAACATTTTTCAACTCAGTCTTTGCTTCTGGGGGTCCCTGGAACAACAACCGGTGCAAACACAACATAGATCTACAAGCCCACAAATCGTTGAGCAGTGACACATTGTGGTATCAGATGTTCTATGTTATGATGGGACCATGGCCACAGTAGCCTGTCATTGGGCTACTAGAAGCCAGTGGGCCAATCATGTGATGTCTCTATGCTCTGTGGGCCATGCTACTGAAGGATTGGCCCAGCCCAAAAATTACCGTAACTACAGAGAGAGAGAGAGAGAGTGTGTGTGTGTGTGTGTGTGTGTGTGTGTGTGTGTGTGTGTGTGTGTGTGTGTGTGTGTGTGTGTGTGTGTGTGTGTGTGTGTGTGTGTGTGTGTGTGTGTGAGCTGAAAATGCTCTGAGAGCCATTCAGAAATGAGAGAGGCTCTCTATTCAGGAGTGGCAATTTAGCCTCAAACCTTTTGAAAAACGTTTTTGGGACATAAACAATATGACATAAATACTTTTTAAATGCATGGTGTATCACCTTTAACATTCCTTAATCCTTTCAATCAAGCCATCAAGGTCTTGTTGTAACAGCGGCAGCAGCAGGTGGGGGAGATTCATGTAGCCTAGTCACCTTCATGTAGCCTAGTCGCTCCTTTTGTGCTCATTTATCTCGTGAAGTCTGGCAACACTGTTTGTTACTCATTTGAGACCGGTATAGAGTAGGCCTACAGCATCTTGCAATGGGCCTGGTGTACAAGATACACTGACAACACCAAATAGATACCCATGTACCTGTCAAAATACTTTAAAACCCAGAGGCAGCTCCACAGATCACGTCCAACCCAGATTTGAACCCTTTCATTTGCGGAGTTGATCCTTTTAGTTGACCTTAATTATACCAGTGAACTGTGCTGTTATGAGACTGTACCTTTTCCTATGCAAATCAATCCCTAAATCAATCAATCAACCACCCAGGCATCGTCTGCGTTAAATTACAATTTAGGCATTTAGCAGACACTCTTAAGCATGAAGTGAATGATTGAATGCAATGCATAGACAGTAATCTATGCATTGCAACCAAAACCTCAAAAGTCTAAAAACAGTATAATATCAAATGTTCTCCTTTCACCGACAAATCGAAAACGATGTGAATATATTTCCGTATTAGTGAGTCCGAATTGTGGCCACTAATAAATAAAACATGAGATTTTGGTCTAGCATTTCATGACAGTAATGTTCTCCAAACAGACTCCACATCAGCATCACAGGTCTGTATTCTGGATGCAAACAAGACTACAATGTACAGAACATTTGTCAAAAAAAAAAAAAATAATAATAATAAGGGTAATAATAATAATAATATGAGGGAATGTAATAGGTAATCAAAACACTCTCTCACTATTCTAAAAGTAGCCCAACACTACCCTCTAGTGGTTGTACAAGGTAACAACAGGTTTGAAACCAAAGGTTCCACAATATTCAGTAATTATAGTGTTTATCTCTTCTCATATCTCCTTGTGGTTTTGTCATTGTATGGTGATTCCCAGGGGTGACTCAAGGATCAGTGTCCTATAGGCTCAACCCCTGGGACACTGATTCCAATTACATCAACTATTGCCATACACCAGGGGTTGCCGACACTTTTTGACTTGAGAGCTACTTTTAAATTGACCAGCTCAACAATGATCTACTCACCCAAAGTGTTTTACCTGAGGGTGCTTTGAAATAGCGGCACTGGTGTTACATATAAGACAAATGCACTTACAGTATATGGGAAATCGTGTGTGTGTGGGGGGGCTGGGAGGGGGGGGGGGGGGAGTCTTCATCCCATGGCCATGTAGTTTCTTTGTAATGCTACTGACTGTTGAAAACAAAGCATTGCATTGTGGGGGTTTGCCTGCTTTAGAAGCTGTGAAGGGAGCTGACAGGCCCTTCTTGAAGTCAATCAATCAAGTCACCAATCAAGTCAAGTCAAAGAGGGGTTTTGTGATTTGTGTTTATAAATAAGTTTTCAATATTTTAATTATAATGTTTTAGAGGTGACCTGTGGTCTACCTGCACAACCTTGATCTACTGGTAGATCACAAAGGCTGTCGCTTTAGGATATTCAACTTAAGATCGCTCAGGGGCCAGTCAGCAATATACATAAGGTCCAAGGGCCGCAAGCTAAAAATGAGGGTCCTATTTTGGATAATGATTTTGTAACACACTACATGACTAGTCTAAAGATTAAGGGGAAACGCACAGTGGCGGAACAAGGCCCCGACGTGCCCCCACGCGAGATTTTCACCAAGTGCCCCTCAACAACAACAACAACAACAGAGCATGTTGTTTTAGAGAGCATGGCAAATATTAACTGTTGCCCCAAAGTCTTGTGTTGAAACTTTATATTCCATAATGCCCGACGTGTTGGTTTTACTCAGAAGTCAGAACGTCTCTTCAGCCTGTGTTCCATCAGCAGCACTAAGGGGTCCTATAGAGCTTCCTGTCATACCAGTGGGCATTTCAAAACAAGAGTCATTGTATTGGATATTTGTAATGTGATCATTCAACACATGTTTTATTTTGAAATGGTAGCAGCCTACTACAGGAAATAGAAGCAGCAGACACTGTCACACTGGACAGAACAGCGGCTCTGTCTGTATACATTGTTATTAGATTTTTTTCCCTCCTCCGACCTGCGTGTGCCCCTGAACGTCTTGGGCCCTAATGCGCATGCGTCGGCTGCGTAACGGTAGTTACGCCCCTGGAAAACTGCCACATTTCCATCTATAAGGCCAAACCTCATTGAACAAAAAGTTTGTCATGAAAGGATTAATGATGAAAAGTTTCTTCTTTTGGAACAAACAAAATGGCAAAAAGGTATTGTATAAAATGAGACAACATTTGTTTCCTAGTGGTTTTGGAGAGAAACTGAAAAAAAAAAAAAAAAAAAAGAAAAAATCTGAAATGATTTGTCCACACTGAAAGTAGAAAAATATATTTATTGGTATGACCATGACAGGCCGCATAGACATGCCACGTGGCCGCAGGTTGAATAGCGCTGCTTTAGATTTTAACCACTTTAACCAATATTTATGCTTTAACTATTAAAAAAGCAGATATACAAGCTCAAAGTTGCTGTGCTGTGTAGATCTGCTTTTTTTTTTTTATATATATAAATGTGTGCAAGTCTATACAGTATTGACCCGATTCTATAAACGTCTTCTAAATCCTTCTAAGGTTTTTGGAAGATGCAGGTTTCTATGTCAGTGGCTCTCACACTTTTTCATGTCAAGGACCCCTAGAATTATATGTATTTGGCCACAGACCCGCAGCTCAAAATATTAAGTATCAGGGACCCCCCCAGAAGCAAATATTTGAGTTACAAATGTTTGCTTTAAAAATATATATTCAAAGATTTGCTAAGAATTCAAATATATATATATATATATATATATTTTAAATCTGTGCCACGCTGTGAGATTGTATATCTGATATTTGTTATAGTTAAAGTTTAAAATAATTGTTAAAGTGGTTAAAATGTTCCAGGTCTCAATGGGTAAATACAGTACATCTCCCTGCATGGGCACCTGCTGACACATTAAGGAGAGAAAATTAAAGTGTCTTAACCCTGCAAGGCCCAGCATAGCCTTTTGGCAACATTCATATTTTATAAAACAAAGAGTTTAAATAATCGTTTTCCTGTTCTTTTTTCACCTTAACATAACCATTGGATCGATATTTGCATATAAATACCCCCCCCCACAGAGGCTGACATTCCAGAGTCTGGACGAACAACATCTCACTTTTTCACTGAAGCAATTCCTAATATATATATATATATATATATATATATATATATATATATATATATGTTACCGGATGTTTGGGTAACTCAGGACGTTCTATGTAAGAGCGCTTGTTTTGTCGTTCACCACACACCAATCACCACCAGGTGGCGACGACAGCCCATAGAGTTATAATGCGACAGCCATTCACTAGTGAAGGCGCTGACGTCACTCGTTTGCGACTCTTTCTTTATTTACTAGCCTAGCCTAGCCTAGCCATTAGCTCCATTGTAGTCACTTGGACAGGGCGTTTATCGTGGGCTTGCCCAGGCCTTACGGCCTGGGCATAAATATAACGATTGCATTCACCACGGCTTCGTAACTCGCGCGGCGCTCCGCCGGCCGCGCGGCCCTGGCCCGCTCTTCGCGGCCACTCGCACCTGCGGTGCTCGGGGGCGAAGAGCAGGACCAAGGTCCGCTGGCCTGCGCGCCGCTTGCAATGTCGTGGACAATCGAGCGGCTCCGTTCCGCCCCGTGCTGCACGACGAGTGCTCCGTTTCTCGACCGTCCTGTTTCTCTAACAAACCGTGACATATATATATATATATATATATATATATATATATTCGGTCTTGCAGGGTCAAAACAAAACTGCACTGATGGGACGTATTCACAGATATTATGAAATTATCCATTCCAGTAGAGAGGAAAAGTATCAACAAAACTAACTGCAGTTGAGAAATGTATTTTACAGCTAACCACACGCGCTGTAACACAGAAGTGAAAACTCATGCAGAGAACCACAGGTTTCAACATGCCAAAACAGTTCAAAACATAGCAGTCAGAATGAAAATGAAAGTCGCCTTATAGGGAGTATAGCCAACCTGTTTACCTGTTAACTGTGTAACATGCAGGTCACGTCGGCTGTGGTGTGATGTTGTGACCAGGCCTGGAATTTCATCATTTTATGGGCAAGGCCTTTTTTGAGGGCACAAAGGCCAAATGCCAGGGCAGGAAGGCCATCAAATAAAACAAGATTTTACAAGAAGTTGTTGAATTTAAGGGTTAGGGATGATGACCTAATCTGCAGTGAAATAGATACACTATGGTATTTACAAGCTGATCCATGCTCAGCCCTGCACCAATCAAAGTCACCGGACTGGTTGTTATGATTTCAGAATCTCAACAAAAAACACTGGTGTCTACATGACAAGAAAGCGACACCGGCATCTACTGTCTACATATTGACCAGAAAGAGGCAGAGGAGATAGTGGTACAGTGAGCTGGGGCATTAAGGCCACTGTGGCTTCAGGTCATGCCATTGGTTTGAGGGGCACAAGGCCAAACTGAGGGGCCTTCATGGCCTCCATGAAATTCCTGCCTTGGTTGTGACACATGTGCAGTAGTTAGAACAAGCACACAAAGCAGTGCTCAAGGTATAGCACGGGTGCAATTTGACCTACCTGAACCCAAATGGACCCGTGAGAAATATACCCGGAACCGAATGGACCCGCCTGTTATTGGGAATATGAGATCCGATACCCGAAGTCAATATTTTAAACCCGAACCTCGGGTAATCGGGTCCTGGAAGACCCGTGCTACCCTCTAGTGCTCACATGAATACATGTTGTCTATGTGTTTAATTCTGACCAGACTGTTTCTAATCCCTGTATTTTGATTAGTTTTTGAGCGGTGGTCTCCTAAGTGTGGCCATGTGTGTTGGTTACTATGTTACTATGCGTGTATGTAGCCTGAGCATGAACTGCAACAATTCAGCTGGTGACCAAGTGGCGCTGTTGCGTCACACACACACAAACACACACACACGTGCATGCACACACGCATGCAAGCGCACGCAGGCACACACACACACACACACACACACACACACACACACACACACACACACACACACACACACACACACACACACACACACACAGGCACGCATGCACACCACCACTCACTTCAAACTTGGTTTGATTTTTAGATCATGAATTGATTTTTTAAGTCTTCTGTGGACAACAGTGTTGCAAACTGTGCCACTTAATAGTGTAACAGTTTCATCGTGAGCTATTACATCAATAATACATACAATAGCTATAGCCCCTGTTGCCACATGAAGAGAGTTAGAAAATGAAAGTGTATCAAAACAAAACTGTAAACAAGAAAACATCTGCCAATCTCTATCTTTAATCTTGTCCTCCGCAGCAGTATACCAGTGCCAGAAAAGAAACACACGTGTTTGGGCACGCAGGCCCTCACCGTACTGTTGTTAGGAATGATTGTTGATTGTTGTGAATTTGTGAAATGATCCACTCCAGACTCGAAGAGAGAAAATGAAAGAGGCTTTTTTTTATTATGAGAAACTACTGATGGGGCATATGATAGAAATATTGTCTCAACTATCTCGCACATGAAATGCTAAATATTTAGTTTTGCTGTCCTTACTTGTCCACAGCCCCTGGACTGTGGCTCACAGCGTGCCGTGCTGTGAGCTTTTATATCTGCTATTTTGTAATAGTTTACAATAATGGTTAAAGTGGTTAAAATGGTCCAGGTCTTAAAGGAGTAGTTCACCCCCAAAATGACTTTTTCTCTTTTGATTACTCACCCCATGGAGACTTTAATATATATACCGGTATATATATATATATATATATATATATATATATATATTGTTTTTTGTCGCATTCCTAAGACAAAAATGTCATTACAATAAATGTACCCCCATTGATTTCGGATGCGGACCCGAATGCATTTGGGTCCCCATTGTTCCAAGTTACAATGACAAGCAATTAAAATCTAGTGAAATGGAAGCAACAAGCATAGATATGAACGTATGCGAGAGCATTTTCGGGACCAGCGCTGCGCCGCTGTAATATTATATTTTCGTGGACCGTGAGCCTCCAATTTATACAGCGACGTGAGTCCTTTATTAAGGATAAAACACTTTTTTGGACACTGCTCCTACAGATTTTGCCCTAAGATCTCGCAAAGCGGTACACAGTATGTCTAGAGTCATGTCATCAACATGGATCTGTCACATTTACTTTTCTCCTTATATCTTCTCCCCCTGGGACTAATCTTTAAGAAACGTGGTATCTCGTATCACTTTTATGCAGACGATTCCCAAATCTATATGCCCCTAAAGAAAGCAAGCAATAGCTCCCTGACACCTCTCCTTGACTGCTTAAAGGAGTAGTTCACCACTTTTCAACCTGTCTTCATATAATAGGTCCTGACTAATGTTCATGATAAAATATCAAAAAAAAAATCTACTCAGTCCAAGACTCCTAGGAGAGCTGTGGGAAGTTCAGAATCCATCGTCTTGTGACATCATCATTTTCCCCCAAAAGAAATTAAATCAATATTTTTGAAAAAGATATTTAGATTTTTATTATCGCGAAAACAATGGCTTCCACTTTAAAATTGCAACTTTTCAGGAATAGAAAGCCTGCAGTTTCTATAAGCTGGACTGGCAATCGATGATGTCACAAGACGATGGGTTTCTGACCTGCCCACAGCCCTCCTCTGAAAAATAAAAAAATAAAAAAAAATAAAGCTATTTTTGAGTGAGGACCAATTATATGAACATAGGTTGAAAAGTGGTGGAGTGCCCCTTTAAATGAAATCAAGGCTCGGATAGCTCTTAACAACTTGGGAGCCAAACTCGTTCAGTAACGAGATACGGCCACTGGAGGTCGCTGTGCCAAAAATGAGTCATCTCGTTGAGAGACGAGACAAAGAGTTAACTTGGTTACATGAAGCTGCATCCGTTCTGTGTACCCTGTGAAAGACCCTGGTCCATACGTCATACCGTGGCTCGCAGAGAAACAAAATGGAGGATCTAGGCTACATACACTTCCATTCTAGGCTGAAACATAAAAACAGCTTTATCTATGAATAAGGTGCAAAGAACGCCAGGGAAGCAGAGATCTGCCTGTTTTCACAGCGACACTTTACCGCGATGGTCGGCCCCGGTTTGGATTTTAGTTTCGCGAGCGTTTGTAAACAAATGGATCTTCTTCCTCAATCGTCAGTGGACACTCACGTGCACACGCACGAAGCTTCCGAGGCTCTTCAAAATTAACGCGTAAGTGAACAACGGCAGCAGCAACAGCTAGAAATGTTAGAAACCTTGGCTTCCCATGTGTTAAAGGACAACTTTAGTTTTTTACAACAAGGGTAAATATTTTAGATTGTAATTAAAGAATATAAAAGATGAGTGTTAACATTTTTTCATTTACGTCTTTCTATTATTTTAGAGATTCTTATTTCAGTGGTTGGGGGCATGCGTACAAGTGGCTAAATATGTCATTTTACACAGAATAAGACCATTCCCAAGATACAACGCAACGTTTCATGGTGTTACTGTAAATAGCAATAAAGAAACTGCTGGCTTATTGTGTCTAAAAAGACATATTTAGCCACTTGTACGCATGCCCCCATGCATACGCATGCCCCACATTTTAGCACGGTAAACGCGCTAAAACAATAGAACGAAGCAAATTAAAACATTTTACTATGGAATGCGCTCCCCTCCCATGTTAGACTGGCCCCCACCATAGAGTCTTTTAAAGCTCGTCTTAAGTCCCATCTTTGTACCTTGGCTTTAAATTCCGCTTGAGGGTTTCTGTGGTCTATGTTTTGTTTGTTTCACTGTTGTTTTTATTTTGTGTAATTTTGCTGTGTTGTTCTTGGTGTATTTTTGCTTATGATTTTCTGCAGCACTTTGTAAACCTCGGTTGTAAAATGTGCTATATAAATAAAGTGGATTGGATTGGATTGGAGAGGGCACTTTTTTTTTTACAGATGGGTAAAAGGGCAGGGGCTCAAGCCCCTTTTGATGTCTATGTGTGCATGTGCCTGAATGTGTTTACAGCCAACCACACGCACTGGAACACAGAAGTGAAAACCCATGCAGAGAAACACATGTTTCGACATGCCAAACTGTTCAAAACATAGCAGTCAGAATGAAAATGAAAGTCGCCTTTCCCAGGGAGTATTAACCACAAACTTGGCAGCCAACCTGTTTACCTGTTAACTGTGTACCATGCAGGCCATAGTGTGATGTTGTGACACATGTGCAGTAGTTAGAACAAGCACTACAAGCAGTGCTCACATGAATACATGCTGTCTATGTGTTTAATTCTGACTAGACTGTTTCTAATCCCTGTATTGTGATTTGTTTTTGAGCGGTGGTACACCGTCTCCTTAGCGTGACCGTGTGTGTAGGTTACTGTTACTGTGTGTATGTAGCCTGAGCATGACCTGCAATACCGCTGGTCCAAGTGGTGCTGTTGCGTCATACACACACGTGCACGCACGCACACACCGAGTGCATCTCTCCACTCCGACATGTCTCCTTTCCGACATGTCTCCATTCCGACCCTAACCCTATCTCTAACCCTAAACCTAAACCAGGGGTCCTCAATAGGCGGACCGCGGTCCACGTCCGGACCGCGAGGCACCGCCGACCGGACCCAGGACGAATTATAAAAAAAAAAAAAATCTCCGTTTTGTTTCCACTTCTCATTGTATTCCACTTCATTGCATGCGCTCTGAAGTCTGTGTGCGAGAGAGAGAGAGAACGCCACGCTGATTGGCTGATGCCGGGGCATAAACTATTATAGGTTGTCATCTCTATGACAACGACGCGCTGATAGTCTGTTACCACCGCCTCTGTTCATTTCACCGACGGCGGAGTGCGGAAGCTTTCGAGGCAGGGAGCACGCAGCAGCAGCGATAGCAGCGATTAGCTGCAGGCTGTAAACTAGTTGTGGGTTTCATTCGCGCACAAGCACAACATCAACGTGAATACGTTTGCAGGATGAGGATTATAATCTTCTCTCCAGAGAGTTTTCGCGAGGTGCCACAGGTCATGGCTGCCTCTCTCTTTCTCCATGGATTTGCAGCCAGCGAGCCATGCAGCAAAGCCAGCTGCGAGCCACACGCATTACACGGTATAGGAGTGAGCCACGTTCCGCATCGTCTCCGACGCGCGACACCTCGTTTTCGGATCGATATTCACGTTGCGACACAAGCATAAATCATTCGAAGATTATCCCAGTTTGCTAAAAGAAACAAACACTAGCGCAAACAAATACTTTTCGTAAAATAAATATCTCTGCTCCACCTTGATTTATTACATTCTGTTCTCCCTTCAACGGGTTGTTACTCTTTAGTCAAGTGAGTCAACTTGTGGGTCAAAGAGGACCTCAGGACCCCAAATGATTTTGGAGGAGTCCCCAGGCCAGATGAAAGTGAAGTCATAATTAAGGACTTAACCCGTTTAATAAAGAAAGAAACAGAAAAAGACCATTACTGAATCAACAAACTACTAAAAAAAACATTAGCCAATGTAAAACAATGTATGAAAGGGATCCCTAATTAAGGTTATGAGGGCAAGTGGCCATGACCTGTATATATATATATATATACATATATATATATATAATGTATTTATTTTTCCCCGGACCCGGACCTGTTTCAAAAAAATATTTGTGGACCTTCAAGATTTGTATTTGAGGACCCCTGCCCTAAACCTTAGGCCCATGGGAGTGTCGCCACTCCGACAATAAGAAGTCAATTTCGGAGTGGCGACATGTCGGAATGGAGAGAGCCTCCCGCACACACCACATGCATGCACACGCACGAGACCCTGAAATTAACTGCTATACACACACGCGCACACCACCGCTCACTTCAAACTTGGTTAGATCACAAATTAATTTATTTTAAGTCTTCTGTGGACAAACAGTGTTGCAAACTGTGCCAGAACACTTAACTTATGAATCTGGTCTGTCCAAAGTGATTGTGATGCCTAATTAATCTCGTGTGCAAGCGGCCAAAATGAGTTTTCTCAGAAGGGTGGCTGGTAGCCTCCCTTAGAGATAGGGTGAGAAGTTCAATCACCCGACTGAGACAATCTGGAGTAGAACCGCTGCTCTTACACTAGGTGGTTCAGGCATCTAGTACGGATGCCCCCGTACTATATGGATGGATGGATGGATGGATGGATGGACCAATGAATGAATGAATGAATGAATCAATCAATCAATCAATCAATCAATCAATCCTTCATATCACGGCTTAACTATCTGCTTCTAAATCTCATCTCATATACTATCTCCTTGCACTTCACTGTTAACTGTGAATGTGTAGTTGTGTCACTGCAGAGTAATTCTAGGATCCGATCTTTAGGGTAACAGTTTCATTGCGACCGAAGGTCGCAGTTTACTATGAGAAACGGCACATATTGTCTGTGTTCGTGTACGCTTTTTTACGATCTATGGGTTTGCTGCTCTGACATCACACTGACTCTCAGCTCTGACATCACTCTCTGACATCACTGTGATGACAGGGGAAACAAATCCCTTTTATGCCCATATATGGAGATCCCTGATGTCATCAATATTAAGCCCACATCTGTGAATATCTATGGGTACCAGGGGTCTCCATATATGCGTAACTGGTCAGATATACATCACTGGCCATGGCCAAGGGTGAGGTTGCTTGTCGCCCTAAGGCATCTTACTAATTATGAGTTATTACACCAATAATACATACAATAGCCAGCGGTGTGAAGTAACTAAGTGCATTTAGTTAAGTACTGTAAACTGTATTTAATTACAATTTTGAGGTATTTGTACTTTACTTGATCTACAAGCTCACAACGCATCGTGACGCGTTGTGAGCTACTTTCTCCATCACCAACAATAGCCATACCCCCCTAGCCCCTGTTGCCACATGAAGAGAGTAAGAAAATGAAAGTGTATCAAAACGAAACTGAAGAAAGCATCTTGCCCAACCGTACCCTCCCCTGCCCCTTCTTTGTATATACTTACTGTCTGCTTAGACTTACTGTTTTCTTTTTTCTTTTTTTTTGTTCTCTCATTTTCTTTCCTTTACATATCTACTGCATAGTACTGTGTTCTATTCGTCTGTCATTCAATGTTAAATGAGATACTTTAATGGTTTCCTGTGGAAATAAGCTTAGTCTTTTCATGGATCTCCTTTTAGTAGACCTTGTACGAGTGAACTGTACCATCATGAAACTGTACCTTTTCCTATGCAAACTTCTAATAAAGTCTTCAATCAATCAATCAAACCAATCTCTGTCTTTAATCTTGTCCTCCGGACCGCAGCAATCTACCAGTACCAGAAAAATAACATACGTGTTTGGGCACGCAGGCCCTCACCGGGCGTTACACAATATAAAACCGCACTGTTGTTGGGAAATATTCATGATTGTTGTGAAATGATTGATAGATAGATACGTTTATCATCCCACGGGGGAAATTCAGTCCCGAGGAGAGAAAATGAAAGAGGCTTGTTGCATCAGAGCAAAACTAGCCTACTGATGGGAAATATGATAGAAATATTGTCTCAACAACAATCTCTCTGCACTTCAAATGCTAAATATTTAGTTTTGCTGTCCTTTCTTGTCCACAGCCTCTGAACCAATAAGTCAGAAGGTTCATTAGTCCTACTTTGGTTAGGGTTAGGGTTATGTTTATAGGGTTAGGGTTAGGGTTAGGTTTAGGATTTACCAGTAAGACTCCCTAATCGGGAGATAAGCGACCGTTGGTCGCTTATCTCCTGTCACACTGCTGACATCAGTATGACATCACACCGTACACAAAGACCCTTATAGTAGTTTGCCTGTGTCCATTTATGCCCATATATCTGATGACATTGGGACAATGATCTCCATATATGGGCATAAAACTTATGTTAATTAGTAAAGCCTGGGGATCTCCATATATGGGCATGAGGGATACCCTAAAAGGGCATCATCTGGGAATAGCAAATATAGTTATCCTAGAAAGTGAAAATCTTACATCAAAGGCCATAACTACCTACCTACCACCATACTGCATTCCTCATTAAACTACCTACCAGTAAGATGCCTAAGGGAGAAAAGCAAAGGGCGAGGTTGCACCATTTCTTGGTCTTCTGGCCAGTGATGTATATCGGACCATTTAACCATATATGGAGACATCTGGTACCCATAGATATTCACAGATATGGGCTTAATATTGATGACATAAGGGATAGGGATTTGGTTCCCCTGGCATCACAGGGATCTCCATATATGGGCATAACATGGATTTGGTTACCCTGGCAACACGGGGATCTCCATATCTCCATATATGGGCATAAAAGGGATTTGGTTCCCCTGGCATCACAGGGATCTCCATATATGGGCATAAAAGGGATTTGGTTCCCCTGACATTACAGTGATGTCAGTGGCTGGTTCTACAGAGGGGATCTCCATTTATGGGCATAAAAGGGAATGTATGTATGATGATGTCAGATATCATAGACGTCATAGGACTTTCACATAACGAATAACTGAGTAAGCATGTAAACCCGTAAAATCTATATTTGGGCATGGCTGATTTATGACCTCATCATGATGACACGAGCAAACACAGCTGAATTGTATAAATGATCAGTGCAGAAACCAACAGAAGTATTTGACCAAGACTCTTGATCTTCAAGAACCCTGAGAACCTGTATTGTTTGGTATTTTACCATTTTTGGTGTTTGAAATGTTGAACTGGACTTTACATCGTGAAAGTGGATTCAATATATTGAGATTCTATGTCTCTATATATGGAGTTATATGTTGTTCGTGTCCAAATATGGGGCTTGTGAGGTCAGACTTAGTGAGATTCGTCGTTTATCTCCATATATGGAGGGATGTAGGGTAAAAAAACATGGTTGCTATGGTAAACAGTTGGTTGCTAGGGTAAAAAAATGGTTGCTATGGTAAACAGTTGGTTGCTAGGGTAAAAAAACATGGTTGCTATGGTAAACAGTTGGTTGCTAGGGTAACAGTTGGTTGCTAGGGTAAAACCATGGTTGCTAAGGTGGTTGCTAACGTACACTAACAGACCAGCAACAACAGACTGTTGCCACAGCAACGTACACAAAGGTTTGTGTACACATGTGGTGTGATGTCATACTGATGCGGAGATATGAGCAGGGCAAAGGTGTGACGTGTGACGTGTGACCGACCGACCGACCGACCGACTGACAGACCGACGGACGGCCGGTGGAGGTTTTGATACTAAACTGCGACCTTACGGTCGCAATAATGGACTAGTTGTAGGTTTAGGTTTAGAATTCACCAGGTTAGCATTTACCAGTTTCGGACTAATGGGCTGTGGGACCAATACCATGGACCCGGCAGTGGTTCCCAAACCTTTTAGCATGTGACCCAAAAGAGACCAGGACCCAAACTAGTGAAAATAGCAGATCTGTGATTAAGCTTACAATGTGTCGCTTCGCGCCGCGTTGAGAGCTATTTTCACTGCTTCTTAATTATTATCGAACTATTAATCGACCAAATGTCTGTCTGTCCACCCGTCTGTCCGCGAGCCGCATGCTGACATCACTGATAGTAAACAGTACCCACATTTGGAGATAACTGACATACCGATGCCTGTACTACGCATGTGTCACCGCCATGGTAACAGCCGCATACTAAAACAATGCCCACATTTGGAGATGACTGACATCACTGATACTTCTGGGTTCTCCAACATTACTTCTGAGACTCCTACATTCTCATATACCGGTATACTGTGCACACAAATGGGTCACGACCCACTGTTTGGGAAACAGTGTGGTAGAATATAGTAAGTAGTCCCTCCACTGGCTCCCGGTTGCGGCCCACACAGAATACAAAACACTGTTGCTGACGTTCAAAGCAGCCAAAGGCATGGCACCTCCATACCTCCAAAACCTGATCAACCCCTACAACCCCACCCGTTCACTCAGATCAGCCAACACAGGGATGCTGACAGAACCCTCGCTAAAAACCCCAGGACAAGAATCCACTCAATTCGCCCTCCTGGCCCCCAAACTGTCACACTTAAAATGACAGACTAAAGCTGGTTGCACACTGCTGCGTTTTTCAGGGCAAGGAGAGAGAGAGAGATAGAGAGAGCAAGGGACCGAGTTGTGCGCGAAACGGGCGGCAGTGTGCAAACGTGACTGACATAACGTGAGGTTGATTTTTTTATTCACGTTCTCCGAAATTCACCCCGATATTCGGCCCGAAAAACGCAGCAGTGTGCAACCACCTTCACTCCCTAGCTTCCGCCGTGGCATGAAGACTCACCTCTTCAGACTCCACCTTGGCCCATAGCACTTACCGTAGCACTTGCCTACCCTCAATGACCATAAAGTGTTTTATTGATATGGTGCTTGGTCTGCCTAAATATTTTTTTCTAGATTTAAATGTCTATGCATTTGATCATGTACTGATGTTGATGTATTGATGTATTACCTTGCTTATTGTGTTGATGTATTATCTTGCTTATTGTAAATCGCTCTGGATTAAGCGTGTCTGCTAAATGCCTATAGTAAATTGTAATGAAACAAAACACAAAGGGAGGGGATTCTCTGGAAAGTGTGTCATTTCTGCTAAAAGCTCTTGGGTGGGTGTGGAAAGGTGTCTTTTGGGTGGACACCCATAAGGGGAGGGAACCATGCCAGGATAGGTGGAGGAGTTAGAGGGAGGTACAAAGGTAGGGATGATGGGCAGAACTAAAATCATCCTTAAAAAGGGCCTGCACAGTGAGAAAGCACTGAAGGAGGACACCTGAATATCTATTAGAGTTTAACCTTAGGTCTAATAGGGACTAGATAGGCTCCATATATCTATTAAAATACTAACCAGAGAGGGCTTATTAAAGCTAAGGGGTTTTTACCCCTGCACTGTATTCAGGCTAGAAGACTCCTCAACTTAACATCATCATTTTTTTTTTGCTTAATTTTTGTTTTACAAATCTCTTTATTAATTTTTTGGCAGGAATAATAGAAAAAGGGCATCATAATAGGTAACATCACAAATGTAAACTGCACTTATTTTTATATATCAAACATCCAAAGTTGGTGTATATAAATTCAAATAAAATAAAGAGAGAACAAACAAGACATAGAACAAAAACAAAAACATACAGTTAAGTCACAAAATCCCATTCACACTTTCAACCAAGACAAGACAAAAGACAGAGGAAAACACGAGGGTGGGGAGGGGGGGGGGGGGGGGGGGAGTCTCTGCTTAGGCTTTGAGTTTGTTTGTAATCGTGAGCGTGCCGATGTAATCCAGCACGGGCTGCCACGTTTTGTGGAAGGATTCTAAGGAACCTCTGAGGGAGAATCTAAGTCTTTCATCGTTACTGTTTTATTATCATATTAAACCTGTTTTATTATCATATTAAACCTGTCTACCTGATTTATATTATGCTGTATCACAAATTACCTTTAATGCATTTTATTCCATTATGAAGTAAAGACTTGGACTATTGTAGGTTACTATGTAACATAAAGTTTATGCAATCTAGGCATTTCCATTCACAGGGTATTTCATGTTATACGCAATATACGGTAATTGTATATAAACACTGAATTAAGTCAAATAGACAACATTAGACAACACAAATAGACAACATTACGCAAATTACAGCCTTCACTGACGTACAAGTTAAAGATGTCCTGTTATGCCATCCTCATATATTGATCAATCATCAGAATTTGTGCCGTTATTGGGATAAGCCTTTATTTTTGCCAGTCTTACAAAATTAGCTGTGAATAATTAATAAGAAACCTTACACATCCGTACACATTCACATTCCGAAACTGCAAGAAATCAAGGGATGACTCTTTTAGCCTTCCCACTTTTCATCACTAAACCATAGTTTTGTGGGGCCATTTTTAGCCCAATGATTGTTTTTCGTGCAAAACAGATTTGCAATGGATTCAGAATCATAAAAAATAAAAAATAAAATAATAGTTTGATCCCTCATTTGCTACTTAAAGGACAACTTTTTTTTTTCTTTTTTTTTTTTACAATGTGTTAAAATGTTTTCATTTACTTCTTTCTATCATTTTGGTGATTTTAACACATGCCCCCAGGTTGAGGGCAAGCATGCAAGTGGCTAAAATGTATTTTTAGACACAATAAGCCCATTCTTAAAAGGATCCCTGGCTAATACGACAAATATGCCTTAAAACATTATAATTGCATAATTGCTATAACTACAATGTAAAATTAAAAACAACTTAAATATTTTATTTCTTCTAGAAATAGCTAATCTTTCACTCAATAGGGGATTACCTGTCGCAAGTTGATGATGTCATAAATGTCATGTCTGATCTATCCCTATGGAATTTATGGCATGCATGTGCAAAAAAAACATTTGAAATATTGATTTGATGCTCATATTAAACATAGGAAGTATTACGTTTGTTTTTATTTGCACATGCATGCCATAAATTCCATAGGGATAGATCACACATGACATTTATGACATCATCAACTTTGACGGGCATTTCCCCTGTTGAGTGAAAGATTAGCTATTTTTAGAAGAAATAAAATATTTAAGGTGTTTTTAATTTTACATTGTAGAATAGAGGACAATTATAACGTATTAAGGCATATTTGTCGTATTAGCCAGGGATCCCTTTAAGATGCCACTTGTATGCATGCCCCCACCCACTAAAATCAAAATACTAAAATCACTAAAACAATAGAAAGCAGTAAATGAAAACATTTTTTCTCTAATTACAATCTAAAATATGAACCATTGTTGTAAAAAAAACAAAAAGAGAAAAAAAAAGTCCTTTAAAGCAGATTCATTTTTTGCAATTCTTAACACCAATTTAGCTGTGTCTCAGAAAGGGTTATCATACCAAAATATTATCTACAGATATAGAGCTTTTCAAAAATGCAAAGTAACCTTTGCCACCTTTCGGAGAGCAACATCTCGTATGGCCCACAGACTACATTGGGAGTAATTACGGGTTCCATAATTACTCAGTTTCTGCACCCCATCTCTAGCGGACAGCTAACGTCCCATTAGTGTAATACCAATATACTAGGAATGTTTTAAATGTTACTATTTAATATGTACTGTATGTATGTATGTATGTATGTATGTATGTATGTATGTATTGAAAATCGTATTTGTATTTTCATTTTATTTTTTATTTTATTTTTTTACAGGATGCGTTTAGTATTTTGTCTGGTCCTGGTGCTGGGAGGGTTGCAGCTGGCCAGTGCTCTACTGGTGGGAGCCTGGAACATCCAGGTGTTTGGACCCAAGAAGGCCAATCTTCCAGGTGCTCTAGGTCGTAACCCTACACCTCAAGAAGAGCAAAAAGCCAAAGAGATCCTGAAGTACATCGCCACGGTATGAAACACTGCAGGTTTTCACACTATATTAAAAAAAAAAAAACGAACTTCCGGGCTCCAGGGCTACAGTCTATGGGAAAAACGCAGAACCTGCTGACAAAATGAGCGATATAAACTTTTTATTTCAACCCGTTGATTTGATTTTCTTCCACGTTACAGAAGTGAAATGATTATAGATCAGCAGAAAACCTTCACTTTTTGGATAGAATGTTCACCAAAGGTAAGAAGTGATCGCTAACGGCGGATCGTCCACCCAGCAGGTCGATTCTGGCATACGACGGGGAGGAACCTCATCTCAGAGCTGCAGAGCAGTGGAGTCGAGAGGTTCTCAATTGTCATTACAACACACAACCCGTCATGCTAATAAGGATGTATAACTGTTAAGGCTTGACTGTAGGGCTACAATTAGTTATATATATGAACCAAATGGACCCTCATCATCCTAGCCTGATTTCAGACTCAGCGCTGGAGAACCAGTCCGCTCAGAGAGTGGGCTGGTTCCTAACTTCCAAACTTCCAAACTAAAATATAACAGCCCTGACTCTTCAGCTCAGTGCTGTTTTGGCACGAGGGGTTGTGTATTGGACTGGCGAGTAAATGCTCTGGGTTATGTCACTGCTTCCACGCATCACTGCATATATTTTAACTGGGGACCCCCACTGGTCCATGGACACACTTCACAAATGAGGCAGCCTATAAACTTGTTATTTTTTATGTAATGATAATGAATTTATTTGTATAGCACATTTCTAGACATAGTCACAAAGTGCTTTACAGAGCAGGATAAAAGAACACAATGAGCAATTAGGGAAAACTTCAACAAAAGATCAATGTAGGCCTATAAGAAGCACAGTAGGCATGAAATAAAATATAAACACATACACATGAAGTAAATCATCAAAACTTTATTACAGCCGAAGCCAAAGGTAGACAAACAAACAGTTAAAAAACAATATACATTCGTTAAGACAATAAAGATCTAAAAAAGAACAAATAAAAACATCTATAAAAGGCACTCATACCAATGTTTCCACATATGAGAGCTATATCTTACAGAGCTGTACTTTGGATTGATCAACATGTTAATCAACTCATTATGAGACCCATCAAGTCTACTTTTAAAGCTAAACATAAGGTTTCTCAGGAGAGCCTGGAAGGTGGTGAGACCTGAGTCACAGAACAGCTGACTAGCACTGCCACCCCTAGGCCTCTTCAGGAGGATCCTGAGTGCATCATTATATGCAACCTTAAGCTTGCGCATACTCTCTTTTTTATAGTTCACCCATAAAGGAGCTGTATATAAAGGAGTACAGTAAGCTCTGAACAAATTCACCTTTACCTCATCTGAGCAGTAGAAAAATGTCCTGACTAACATGTTAGCCTGCACATACAACATACGTCTCTGTCTGTACATGTCCAAATCATCTTCCATCTTATCATTCATAATGTGCCCCAAATATTTACAACTGTTGCACACAGCAAGGGTATGACCAGACAAATAAAATACAGGAAAAGGAAAATTGAGTTTCAGGTCCTCCTTGGTCCTGCATATCATAACCACACTCTTTTTTGCATTGTATTTGACATCAAACTTAACCCCATATTCAGAGCATATGTTCAGTAGCTGCTGAAACCCTGCACTATAGGAGAAACGATGGCCAAATCATCTGCGTACATAAAATGGTTAATCAAAGTGTTTCCTATCACGCAGCCAGTCCTACACCCTCCCAGCTGCTTAGACAGGTCGTCCATATAAAGATTGAAGAGGGCTGGGGACAAAAACCCCCCCTGCCGGACCCCATTACCTACACTGAAGGGCAAGGAGAAACTGTTCCCCCATTTCACCCTCATATTCTGGTTAGCATACCAGTAAGCCAGGATGCGTATGATGCATCCTGGCACACCCCTCTGCTTAAGTTTGACGAAGAGCTTGTGGTGATTTATTCTGTCGAAAGCCTGGGAAGCATCAATAAAACCTACCAGCATAGTAGAGCCATGTCTTCTATACGTTTCTACTGCTTCTTTTAAGGCATATATACATAAGTCTGTACTATGTTTAGCCTTAAAGCCAAATTGATTGTATGTGGTGCGGATAAAAACACATATCCTATCAAGTAAAACCCTTTCAAGTAGTTTGGACAGTATGCTGGCTAAGGCGATGGGTCTATAGAGCATCGCAGTTGAAGCCCCACCCCGTCCTCACTCTGGTGTCGGAAGCGTTTTCCGCATTCATTTCTTCCATAGACATTTCATAAAGTATTTATTTAAACGTTTTTAAGCCTTGGACAAAGCCACCTCGGCTGGAGAGGAATCATGACAATATTCACATTTTTTTGAATGCAAAGATTAATTAGAAAGCTGAAAAAAAGGGCAGGGTACAAGACTGTGTACATCATTATTTTTAAAATTGCGGAAACTACACTCCCAGAATGCATTGCGAATGACACTTGTTTCTGCCCTTAAATCACGCTCAGTTTAGTTATCCAGGCCAGCATATGGCCTGAAATGTAGTGATTGTCATCTCTGTGGACGCTCTCATCATGTCATACTGGACTACCGTCATAGACAGTAGCCATTGCTAGGCCGGAGTCAATGGCTGTCTGTCTGTCTGACTGTCTGTGCAGGAAGTGATGTCACATGACATACTTTTTATGCCCATATATGAGTCATTCTGTACCACATCTCCATGTTTAGGCAAACTCCACACAGAAAGGCCCTATCGTCCACACCCTAGGCGATAGGGCTAACATGAACAAACTCCCCCCAGAATGACAACAACTAGAATTGTCAGAGAAACGCTGTGGTTGGCCAGATGGTCAAGAATTGGCGCGACCTCGGCCTTTAGGGCGAGGTCGCGCTAAAGGCACCCTGAGGTTGCATGTCAACCTCAGGTGTCTTACTAGTATATTATATATAAATATATAGTTCACTATTGTTTATTTTATATGCAGGTGTGTAGAATACTCTGCGCCCCAGGCGCCCCTTAAAAGAAGCCTTCGTAAGACAGGTCTGCAGCACCCGTGGGAAACCTTCGGGAAAGGGGTTTGCTTCCAAGATCCTCCTGCAGGAGACCTTACGATGGGTTTCCTGAAGCCATTTGTAAGGTGTGCTCTCAACCACCGTCGCAGCCATTTGGTTCCATTGTACACTCTCGACCGGTTTCCCGAAAGCCTTCGTAGCTCTTGATTGACAGGTGCCTGCAGGCTACAAAGGCATTCTTGAAATGGTTTGCTGCTACGATGGGTCTCTACGACCATGCGTGAGCTTACGAAGGCTCAAAATCGCTTTGGGAAATGCGGCCAATGTTTCTTTCTAATTGTGTTTTGTAGGTTGTCCGTGGCTATGACGTCATTGTGATCCAGGAGGTCAGAGACAAGGATGACAATAACCTGCAAGTAGTCAAAGCACTGATGGACATCCTCAACAAACCAACTGTACCTGCTAATAACAACCCACCACTGAATAAAAACAACCAACCAAAAGCGCCCCAAACGAAACTGATTGCATCACCAGCAATTCAAAAGAACAACAACAACCGA
Organism: Nannobrachium achirus; assembly: GCF_963921795.1. Classification (NCBI taxonomy): domain Eukaryota; kingdom Metazoa; phylum Chordata; class Actinopteri; order Myctophiformes; family Myctophidae; genus Nannobrachium; species Nannobrachium achirus. Next base: position 125,664 of record NW_027664718.1, on the reverse strand, counting down.
CGGCGTGCACAGCCAAGGGTCAACAACAACCAACAGAACAGGTCTCACTGCATTCCAGTGATTTTACATTGTTTTCAAGTCATTTCTGGGTTGAATTATTCAGCACTGAGAGGACATGATGATCTCTCTGTTGCTCTCAGTGCTGCTGATTCAAACATGATGCACAGAAAAATGGTCTGAATGCACAGAACAATACATGTTTTCGTTCAGGCAGTGGCAATTAAAGTTATTAAAGTAGAATACCGGACCTCATATATATATATATATATATATATATATATATATATATATATATATATATATATATATATATATATATATGTTACAGTCAGTTTGGGTAACTCAGTGAGATTGGGGTAAGAGCGCTCGTTTTGTAGTTCACCACACACCCCTAACACCACCTGGATCAATTCACTTTGATAGTCTCTCATCAGCGCACCTGTGTAATTCTGCGTATTCACCATGAGATGGCCACAACAGCCATTCACTTGTGTAGTCGTTGACCAAGCCATTAGCTTACTATACCTAACTCTAACCCTAACCCTAAACTTAACCTCAGTAAAACTATGCCTAACCCTAACCCTAACCTCCGTGGGGTGAGGCGCTATCATTCCTGCCGACGCTACGTTGTCGTTGTTGTTGTTGTTGGGGTCTGATACTCAAAAAAGTAATACATTTACATTACTTACTAAAAAAAGTACATTGCTTGATTACTCCCTGGAGAAAGTAATTCGTTACACTACTTACATTACTTTTGCGTTACTCCACAAACAACACAGTGCAAGAAAATAAATAAATATAATATAAGTAAAGTGCAGTAGTGTTCAGTCCAGTATTGCAACAGTCATATTATTGGTATCCCTAGGGGGCAGGGGCAGAAGGAAATACATTGATACAGATACATTGTCATGTAATTTTACACTTAATATAACATACGTATGCCAATATAGTATTAGCACAGATATTAGCTATAGATACAGATATATTAGCTATGTAGGTACAGATATAGGTATTAGCACAAATCTTTATCCTAATAAGGAGGACTTGGGGGGGGCTCATAGTAACGCAAGTACAGACTATGTACGTTTGACCAGTAATTGTAATGTTTTTACATTTACATTACTCGATTTAGGAAGAGTAGTTCCATTACATTACTCATTACTTTTTTGGAGGAGTAGTGCCGTTACATTACTCGTTACTGAAAAAAGTAATGTGATTACAGTTACTCCGTTACAGTAATTGCGTTACCCCCAACTCTGGTGGTGAACTACAAAACGTGCGCTCTTACCCCAATCTAACTGAGTTACCCAAACCAACTGTAACAAATTCTGGTACACCACAGAACCGGGTCTCAGTTTGATTCTGAGTGCACCAGAGTTTTGTTCACTGTAGGCGTGATGTAATCTCTCCCAAGTACCAAAATACAGTATCCACGATTTTCCTACGCCCCATAGTGCATTGCGCAGACGTTTGCACCGATCTTCCGCCGCCGATTTACAAGCTCACAACGGGTTGCATCTGCGACGCGACGTGAGCTTGTATGTCTGCTGTTAAACCCGGAAGTTTGGTCCTGATAGTCTCCAGTAAACCCCCGGGGAAAATTGTGGATAGAGCCTAAATATTGGATGTGCTATGCCATTGGTGCCCCTTGGATTATTATTAAGTGTGCAATGTAGCAATATATGTGTATTCATGTGTGTACAATGTGTGTGTGTGTGTGTGTGTGTGTGTGTGTGTGTGTGTGTGTGTGTGTGTCTAGTGGTTCTTCAGTGTACGCCAGCATCGTCAGTGAGCGACTGGGTGACAACAATCACAAGGAACGATACGTCTACATCTACAAGTACAGTACAACACATGTATTACTCTGAAAGTAAACTCTATGAATGGATCAGTACAATGATATCCCAGCTCAACAACTGTACCTGACTTATTGTCACTTTCGGGTGGAAACATAATGGGGCCTATTATATGCGTCTTATATTTCCACGTCTTATGTGGTAATTAAGTCATAACTCTGACATCTTATGCAAAAACCCTATGTTGCTAGTTGCACTGAACACAAACACTTATGTGTGTGTGTGTGTGTGTGTGTGTGTGTGTGTGTGTGTGTGTGTGTGACCCAGAAAGATGCAATTGGAAATTGCAAGTGTGGTTGCCGTGACACAAGTCACACTTGCAAATAAATATAACCGTCCAGCCTGACATCACCCTGCAGGTTCCTGCACCCATGCAGGTTCCCTGCATCACTGTGACATCACAGGTGACAGCACAGTGATGTCCGATACTCAGAGCAGGGATCTCCATTTATGGGCATAAACAGGTGACATCACATTGATGTCAGATATTCAGAGCAGGGATCTCCATTTATGGGCATACAAGGGATTATGTTAGGGATCACCATATCTGGGCATAAAAGGGACAAGACAGATGGCCAAGACAGATGGCCAAGACAGATGGCGCAACCTCGCCCTGCTTTTCACCCTTAGGCATCTTACTGGTAATTTATGTGAAATGGCACGTCATGTCTTCGTCTGGACGTGTACACTTTTTATGGTCTATGGGTTTGCTGCTCTGACATCACACTCTCACATCACTGTGATGTCAGGGGAAACACCCTTTTATGCCCATATATGGAGATCCCTGATGTATGGATATCCCCGTTTGTAGAACCAGCCACAAAGATATGGACTCTCTTGGCCATCTGTGTTGGCCATATATGGATTCTGTTAGTGTGTTATGTGGCCTCCATATATGGGTATTCCCATATGAGGTCAGATGGCCAAGACATTGTTGCCCTTGGGCAATTATTAATTAATTAATAGCAATTAGCAAAATATCCACCATGACTTCATGAGATGAATACTTTTTACAGTTGGAATCCCAGTGTGAAAGCAGTCACACAGCAGGCTGTTCAACCTCACCTCATCTCATTGTATTTGATGTTTTCACTTACATACCCGTGTTCAAAAGAAAATACAATCTATTTTATCCATCCATCCATCTTCAACCGCTTATCCAGAGTGGGATCGCGGGGGCAGCAGTTCCAGCAGAGAGCTCCAAACTTCCCTCTCCTGAGCAACATTAACCACTTCCTCCTGGGGAGATGTAATCCTGATTTTGTTTCGTTTTAAAGGACAACTTTTTTTTTTTTTTTACATCTTGGGTTCATATTTTAGATTGTAATTTAATTACAATCTAAAATATAAGTCTCTAACAGAGAAAAGAAAAGATGGATGCTAAAATGTTTTAATTTAATGCTTTCGAATATTTTAGCAATTTTGGTATTTTGATTTCAGTGGGTGGGGGCATGCGTACAAGTAAATATGTCTTTTTAGACACACCAGCCCCCATAAGTCACATCTGCCCATGAATGATTGCGGGGCATCTTGGGGATGGGCTTATTGTGTCTAAAAATACATTTAGCCACTTGCATGCATGCCCCAACCTGGGGGCATGCATGCAAATCGAAATCGTTAAAATCACTAAAACAATAGAAAGAAGTAAATGAGCCCTTGGTGTAAAAAAAAAACGAAGTTGTCCTTTAATGAAAGCATTAACTTGTGTGACTTGTGTCTTTTCCATGTTGTTAGAATCAGCACAGTGAGATATAGTGGACAGAACGACAACTTCCAGTATCCAAATCCTAACAATGAATTCAGGAGACCACCATTTGCTGTCAAGTTCCGTGCCAAAGCTGGTAAGCTGCATGCGTGGGCCCGTGCGTGTGCCTGCATGCATGTGCGTGTGTGTACTTGTTCTGCTATCAATATGAGAATGAAATGTCCTCACTAGGACATAAATGAGGTCAGTGCTCACCTTTTTTTAAGGTGATGCTTTACTGTTCAAATTCAGAGTCAGGATTAGAATTAGTGTTAGATTAGTTTGGAAGTCACAAAAAATGTAATGGAGTAAAAACTTGAATATTTGTCTTAGATGTAGTGGAATAGAAGTATAAAGTTTCGAAAATTGGGAACACTCAAGTAATAATAATACATTTTATTTATAACACACTTTACTTTTCACAAACCTCAAAGTGCTACATGCTATGCATTGGCATAAAACAATATCCAGAAATGTTTACTTAAGTAGTACTTTAGTAAATGTGGTCACCATTAAGAACTCATTCGCATCAGCTTTCTCATCCTGTCAACCCCGACCAACCAAGAAATGCAGGATCCATAGGAAGTATGGTGCTCTCCCCAGGTTGGCAGGTTGGCAGAGGAGAGTAGCGCAGTTTATATATATATATATATTAGTGGTGTCCAACGATTAAATATTTTAATCACGATTAATCGCATGATTTATGTAGTTAATCGCGCGGTTAATCGCAAATAAGTCATCAGCTTTCATCAGGTCACAATGTAACTTAGAGGGATATCTTTTTTTTTTTTTCTTTTTACAAATTTTTTTTTGTGGCTTTTTATGCCTTTATTCGATAGGATAGTAGACTGCCAGGAAATGGGGAGAGATGGGGAATGACATGTGGCAAAGACCGCCCGGATCGGGAATTGAACCGGCGACGCCAGCAGGCATCATAGCCTAGTATGTGGTACTTGACCACTAGGCCAGCGGGCACCCCGAGGGATATCTTTCAAGTCTTTCGTGGCCCTATTAACTTGGGAGTGGAAATATTTGCTGGATTTATGCGAAAGTATGTTAATCTTTTATTCGAAATCAATTAAAAACCTGAATAAATCATAATGGTATTGCATTAAACAGACTGCAGCTGATGGGTATAAGGATCTGCTAAATTATTTCTGTTGTGTCCACCTTTATTTATGCTTTAATTATACTTTGTATTTTTTGTTACATCAACAGGGATGGAACTTGTAGCCAATATAGCCGATATTGTAGCCAATGTTTGTAAATATGCGATTAATTGCGATTAAAATAATTAATCGCGATTAACATAACAGTGAGTTAATTGCGATTAATTTAGTTAACTCGGACAGCACTAATATATATATATATATATATATATATATATATATGTGTGCGTGTGTGTGTGTGTGTGTGTGTGTGTGTGTGTGTGTGTGTGTGTGTGTGTGTGTGTGTGTGTGTAAAACCTATAATGTAAATCCGACAGGAGCTGTGCAGGACTTTGTGATGGTCCCCCTGCACGCCACACCAGGATCTGGAGTGACTCTTGATGAAATTAATGCCCTGGATGATGTGGTGCAGGCTGTCTACACTAAGTGGAAAAACAAGGTAACTGATTACTAACACTGTGTGTGTGTGTGTGTGTGTGTGTGTATTGGCTAAGTGTCATTGAGCCAGGCATCATTATGCTCTCTGTTCTCTCTCTGTCATCTTCATAACAGAACATGCCTATACTGCTGCTGGGTGACTTCAACGCAGCCGGCGCGTTTCTCTCACCGAGAAGCCAACAAAACAACGGCCTCACAGATAGCAAAAAATACAAATGGCTGCTTCCCCCCAATAAATGCACTAATGTTGCGGGCAATTGTGCATATGACAGGTACACACACACACACACACACACACACACACACACACACACACACACACACACAGTAAAAAACTTAAAAAAAAATCACAAAGGCCTCCTCATCTCCTGTCATATGTTTGTGTTTCTAGGATTGTGGCAAACACCGCCATGATTAAGCATGCCTATGACGCTGATGTCTCCTGCCCCTTTAAGAACCTTCCCAGAGGGGTAACAGTAAGTGGATCTGTATCTTTGTGACAGACCTAATAATGTAATGGTGGAAGAAGTCACATTTCTAACTTAACTCATACCTCGCGATCCCCGTAGAGACCGTAGATTTCCCGCTGTACCGCGCTGCCATGCCCGTAGAGCCCGTAAAGTTTAATTAGCTTTAATCATTATGAAAGGATTAAAAGTATTAGCGCAGATTTTCGCTGATTCTGGCTCTTTAGGCCCGCCCCCCTAACTGTATCCGGTCATTTCCGGTCTGGACCGGATCCAGCTTTCCGTATCCAGTCTGAGCCTGGGCCATAGTCCCGCCTCCATTGGTTTACAGTGTAACAGAAAAGAAAGCTACTCGGCGACGGAACGCTCGTTTTTCAATCGGATTTTTGCGTTTGGAAACTTTGATCCAGTCTCTACACGCCTGGATTATGATCCCCGCACATATCGTGCGTTTTGTGCGCGAACGTGTCCACGTGTTACCATAGCGCACAGCTGGCTTTTTTCAATGCTTTTTCATGTAAACACTGGCTGATAAGCAGAGATACAGCGTGGCAACGGATATGTCTTTTTCAATGGGGTTTTTTGTATTCGAAAGCTTGTCACCGAGTCTACACGTCTACTAGATGAGTCGCGCACAGATTGTGCACGATGCGTGCGCGTGCCCACACTAAAAGGTAAGGACAATTTGGCAGCTGCTTACTACAGCTATGTTTAAAATGGCAGAGAAAAAGTTAAAGAAGTAGTTCACCCCCAAACATTCCTGAGCAAATAATTTCATGACCGGCGGAGTCCCCGATTGAGACTCCTTGAGTCGGTCATCAAGTTATTGTCTTAGGAATGCGGGGGGTAAAAAAAATCCATGAATTCAAGGGTATGTGATTTTCTTCAGTTAGAATAAGAGTTAAATAGCTCTACTTACTAACGTAACTAGTCTCTCAGAGAGTAACAAATAACAATAACTAGTTACTTTTTAAAGGTAACCTGCCCAACACAATAACAATAACAATTATAGAGAAAGAGAACATAAAACATTGGTACATCCTACAACAACACCGTAAAAAAACAGAAAGAAAGACATTTTATACATGAAGTTGTCATTTCTCTTTCCCACAGGAAAAGGAGATCAGTGATCATTACCCAGTGCAGGTGAAGCTACGTTAAGGCCTGCAGCATGAGCTCTGCTACAACAACCAATCAACATCCTGAGCCCTGCTACAACAACCAATCAACACCCTGAGCCCTGCTACAACAACCAATCAACACCCTGAGCCCTGCTACAACAACCAATCAACACCCTGAACCCTGCTATGACAACCATCTCTTCAGTGAGGAAATACATCAATAATCCTGATGCAATGAATTATGACAGTACAATTTAACCACATTGACTGTTGCATGGCTGGCTTACACTGATATATCAAATAAAACAAGGTTTTACTGTAGGACTTTCCAGGGAAATCTTATTAGACTTTATGAATGTATTGTCTATATAATAATATTATTTATATTTTCTATATATAACAACCATTCATTGGGTTCATTGCCTTGGAAGTAATAAGCCATCTTAGGGTGACGCCTAGTGGAGGGAACGGAAAGGTACAACTTGTCCATGTCTCAGGGTCTGATGTCATGGACATTTCCATTGTTTTATGGATTTTATTAGTGTGATTATCGTCTTTACTGCATGTACATATGTTCTTTGAAGTTCTGGTTTCTGGAGGATGTGTGCATGTGGATATACCTACTTTTTATGGGAGTGGTTGTGTTAATTTTGTGTTACGGCATGCATTTATACGTTTATGTATGGTATTATCCGAGCGCAGATAGTTTTTTTGACCAGTTTGAGCGTCATTTGAACAGAGCAAGTGATCTAACATGTAGATTGGTGGCTGGTAAGGACAATGTGCATTTATTATGGTTGTCTGTGGTTTAACTCTTTATATTTTAATCATAAAGTGTTGTTTATATACTTATCGGTATGTGTTTTTCTTAGTATTGACAATACTTTCCTTCTGTGTGTTTGTTTGTCCACAGTTAAATAACATGCTGACAACAACTGACAACAATTCATGCTAACCTTTAGCACCCAAAATAAAGAGGGCTAACGTGCGTTTTCTCTAGGGCTGGCTGTGGGTAACCTGTACTGTAGTGGTAGATTGATTAATTCATGTGTGTTTTATGTGTGAAGTGTGTGTGTGTGTGTGTGTGTGTTAATAAATACCATAAAAGGCAGTATTGGTGTTGAGTGGTTTGATGTTAAAGTCGAGTGACGGAAAAAACAGACAATTTTTTTTTTTTTAAAGAAAACAATGATTCTCTATGACCTCATGCACACCGGCTCCAAATTTGCCATGTGGCAGGTGGCTGCAGCTGTGTGTTTTTTTCCCGATCGAACCCAGTTCGATTTGTGTGTCTTGTCGCATGCGGTAAAAACTCATATGACTCCTTTTCGGATCCGCAGTGTGGATGGATTCCACACAGCCTTGCACACCAAATCCAATGTGTTTTAATCATGCAGCAAACGGAAAGAAACGCAACGGTCCTGTGTGCAAAGCCCTTTAGGATGAGCTCTATATATCTGCACAACTATCATAGCAGTTACAGGAAGATGTTTATTATACTTACACAAGTACACTAGAACAGGGAAGAGCTCAGAGAAAAGGATCTATACTGTATGTGAGTTAGCTGGAAAAGAAAACCAAAAGCAGGGCAGTAGGGTTAACCACAGGACAATCGAAAGTGCAAACACACATACTGTACATGACTTTTTATGTATATTTTTCTAAGAAAAATGCTGTAGTCAAGGGAAGGGGGTACTAGGCTTCAGAAATATCAGGAACAACGTTTGGGAACCAGTGGACTAGCTATTACTTCATTGTCATTGAAAGTGATGGGTGGGAGGGAGCACCCCACACTCCAAACCCTGTTTGAGGAAACTGTAATTAGGAAAGCTAAGAAAATAATTGCATGCTACCCTCTGGCAGACGTTACAGAGTCCCAGTAAAAAAAACAAGAAAAGACACCAGAACAGATACAGCCGTTAATGTGGTTTGTTACTGTAACGTAGTGCAGGGTTTCCCAAAGTGGGCGCCGCGGCACCCTAGGGGGCTGTGATGCCAGACCAGTGGTGCCTCCGAATAATTTGACAATATTTGGAATTCATCAATATCACTTCATCAATATTGCGAGCTTGTAGATCGGCTATTTTTGGTGAACTTTCTCCCCAGAATGAGGGATGCTGGGGTTCAAGTGGTAAGTTATTTTGAATCAGTTTGGATTGGAAACAGATATTTCTCTGTGACATAGCCTACCGTATCTCAGGTGGTAAGATGTGCATATTTACGTCGATTATATAATTCTAGAAATTGATAGTGTAATTCATGGGTGCCGTGGATGAAAATGTTATTTAGAGGGGTGCCTTGAGTCAAAAAAGGTTGAAAACCCCTGACGTAGTCTAATGTAATGTACACACTTTGACTTTATGTCAGCACGTGTGTGGTTTACACTAGTCTTTTTATTATTCTTTCTTTTTGTATGATGTGCAGCAGCCTGTATGTCCAAGACAAATCTCCTTTGGGACTTAGTAATAAAATATTATTGAATCTTGAAACATGAACTATTACAGCATACATCAATGCATACAATAGCTATACCTATATATTCATGAATATTGTGAAATGATCCATTCCGGATTCGAGGAGTTTCCTTATTTAAATTTCTATTATTTCAAAACATTTGCAAAAAACATTCTCCAAAAAGCTAAGATTTCCATGATTTCCAAGATTTCCATGATTCTCCTAAGTAATTTTCATTAATAAATAAATGAAATCTAAGAAATTAGAAAACAAATGTTTAGTAGTGACAATAGCAGATCTACAGCTCACAACACGATGCAAAGTGACGCGTTGTGAGCTTGTAGATCTGCTGTTTCAACAAGTCGCTGCAGCTTTGTGAATGTTTGTTTGTTTGAGTTTGTGGGACTTTGACGTTGATTGTATTAGTTGATTCTTGATTGCATCTGATGCTATCTTGGAATAGTTTGCATTTTAATCACAAGACATGTACCTTTAAGATGGCACACACACACACACACACACACACACACACACACACACACACACACACACACACACACACACACACACACACACACACAGAGAGATTCTATTCAAAATATAGTCAGATAAGGGTGACACACATAGAGTTACACGAGTAAATGATTCAGAATAAGAGTAAGCATGGGGGAGTCAGCTCAGCTGTTAGATTGACAGCTGCAGTTGAGTTAGAATTAGCACATTAATGTGGAAGCTTACGATTTACAATGAAGGCATTTAGCATACACTCTTAATCCAGAGCGATTTACAGTAAGCAAGGTAATAATTTAATAAATACATCAGTACATCAACATCAATACATGGTAATACATCATTACATCAACATGACTATGTTGAATGCATAAAATAAAAACTTCGCTTTAGCCAACCCTCCATTAAATGGATATTTTACTTAAAATAAAAAATAAATAAAGTTTGGTCATTTTATCGTCTAATAATCAGGCTTATATGAACACCCTGAACAGATTCTAATTTGCTTGATTCAATATTTAGATATTTGATGTAAATGTTATCAGTCCTCTTCCTCCAGGAGGAGGGCCCCATACACACCCATTGTAACTTTAAACTTCATTTTAACCATGATAGATTAATTAAAAACACACATTTTTATTGGTGACTCATACTACCCTCCTTTTTCTTTTTTTCTTTTTAGACCTTTTTCATTTATTTTTAATGATTCTTTGCGAAAATTGAAAAAATTAAATACAATAAAAGATTATTAAAAATAAATGAAAAGGGTTATCAAAACATGGCCTGCTCACATATTAGGAGGGTAGTATGAGTTACCAGAAAAAAAATTATGTGTTTTAATGAATCTATATGGTTAAATGAAAGTTACAATGGTTGTGTATGGGGCCCTCCTCCTGGAGGAGGACATTTACATCAAATATCTAAATATTGAATCAAGCAAATTAAAAACTGTTCAGGGTGTTCACAAAAGCCTGATTAGACGATAAAAGTTTTTTTTAGTGAAATATGCCTTTAAACTCATGTTAACTGATGTGCTGATGTGTAACTCATTCATGACTGAATGTACATGCACATACAAAAAATAAATAAATAAACGTTCCTACAATGCATGCTCAGGGACCACATTGCCATACCTTCACGGACCACCAGTCGAAAAACCTTGTGCTTTTAAACCTCATATTTATTACGTGTTTCTTTCGACCATGTAGCACTCTGAGATTCCTTGCGAATGAAAAGTGCAATACACATGACATTTATTATTATTATTATTACCCTTATTATTATTATTATTATTATTATTACCCTTATTAGTAGTAGTAGTAGTAGTAGTAGTAGTAGTAGTAGTAGTAGTATTGGTAGTGGTAGTGGTAGTAGTAGTAGTCAATCATTCACTCAATCCAATCAATCCAATCATTTCAATCAATCAATCCAATCAATTAAATCAATGCAATCAAGTTAAACAGGGGAGGGAACCGTGTCAGGATAGGTGGAGGAGTTAGAGGGAGGTACAAAGGTAGGGATGATGGGCAAAACTAAAATCTTCCTTAAAAAGGGCCGCACAGTGAGAAAGCACTGAAGGAGGACTCCTGAATATCTATTAGATTTTAACCTTAGATATAATACTTATAATAGGAACTTAGGTTCCATAGAAGTAAAATACATAGTTGATATAGCTCCTTGGGATTATACCTGTAAATGAGGTTTTAAAATCAGGTGGAGTGCTTCAGTGTCGAGCAATAGGTTTGTATTCAGGCGAGGAGAAGACTGCTACATCATCTGCTCCAAAGGACAACTGGAAAAGAATAAGGTATTAAGCAAGGGGCGTCATTTTTTAATATCTTTTATTTTAATCCACTTTAATATTTTCCATTTAAACCTTTCAGTGGGACAAGTTGAATACTGAAATCATTGCCACTGTTTTACTATTAAGTTGAACCTGTTTATGCGACTTTTATCTGATTTATTGTTCTCTTCTGTATCACAAATTACCTTCCTGTATTTAAAGTAAAAAATAAAGCTGTACTATGTTTTATGGTGATGTTCAGGAGAAATGCAACACGAGGCAAATGTCAAAATTATTTTGCGATTATTTCACAGCAAACCATTGATTTGGTCATGCCTCATTCATGTAGGTTTATGATATTCACAGTGAAACATTGATGTCGTTTTTAACAATCGAGCTTGTTTCAAAAAGAAAAAAAGTGTGGATGTAATTAATGCGAAATATTTGCTCTTGAATATTAAACTAAGGAAAAATACGCCTATAACTAACTCTCAGGTTCATATTAAGTTATTGTTGCATTAAGTACAGCTTTGTGAAATGTTTTCTCTTCTCCAGGATGCGTTTAGTGTGTTGTCTGGTCCTGGTGCTGGGAGGGTTGCAGCTGGCCTGTGCTCTGAAGGTGGCAGCATGGAACATCGAGTCATTCGCTCAGACAAAGGCCAACAAAGCCGGCATCCTGGATCACATCGCCACGGTATGAGACACTGCAGGCTTTCGCAATGTTTCTCTGGTTAATGTACCAGAATAACTGGCCAATCACTTCGGGACTGTGTACTGTATGTTAATTACATGTGTGGGTGTGGCTAACTTCAGCTGGGTTACCACCCACCTGACAACCATGCATACTTAATGATGGGTGTGGCCATGGGTGTGGCCATATCAACACTTTCTGTAAAAAAAAAAAAAAAGAAAGAAAAAATCTAATACCTGATGATTATGTTGTAGGAGGGAAAGAAATACAGCATAGTCGGGAACAGAAGTGTATACTTGAATTTAGGAGATCTTTCATAACCATTATTGTGATAAACCAGAGGCCATATTGTTTTCCCTTAAAGATGAAGTGCCATGATCGGGGCACCCACCATGGTTGTCATGGTGGGTGGTGACCCAGCTGAAGTTAGCCACACCCACGTGTGTTGGGTGAATGGTAAAAGGGGAGGGGATGATTATCTCCAGATAGAGTGATGTCACTCTACTGACTGACTTTTTGGATCAGCACTTTTGGCCCGCAGGGTGGCAGCCTCGAGAAAGAAATCCATAATGCAAAGTGAATACATAATTGCTCATAACAACCACACCAGGGGGTCTAATGAAATACTGTCAACCTCCTAGAAACATGAAACCAGAGAAAGTACAAAACTATGGCACTGCCTCTTTAAATTAACCCTCTGTGGGTTATGGAAAGTCAGTCAAAAATAATAAGAAATATATATATATTTTTTTCTTCTATTTTGTGTAGGTTGTCCGTCGCTATGACGTCATTGTGATCCAGGAGCTCAAAGACAGGTGCACCTCAGGTGACAAAACTGTAATCACTGCACAGAAAAAAGACGACAAGAGAACCGACCTGACTGTTGTCAATAAACTGATGAAACTTCTCACGGAGGCGCAGACCCAACCCG